>NC_034194.2:37170413-37265413 GCF_002021735.2 Oncorhynchus kisutch | reverse complement strand
GGATTAATAAGTTGCCCAAAATAAACGGCCTGCTCCTCAGTCTCAGTTGCTAATATATGCATATTATTATTTTAATTGGATAGAATACACTCTAAAGTTTCTAAAACTGTTTGAATGATGTCTGTGAGTATAACAGAACTCATATGGCAGGCAAAATCCTGTGGAGAAATCAAAACAGGAAGTGAGAAATCTGAGCTTCGTATGTATTCACCACAGTTCCCATTGAAATCCCCTTGAGATATTAATGATGTTGCACTTCCTAGGGCTTCCACTAGATGTCAACCGTCTATAGAAATTTGAATGCGACTTCTACTGTGTTGTGGGACTGAATGAGAGCAGAATCTATCAGGTGAATGGCAGTCAGCCATGTTCTGATCACGCGCATTCCTCATGGTATCCACTTGCGTTCCACTGCTCATCAAGACACAAAGGAATACTCCGGTTGGAACTTTATTGAAGCTATATGTTAAAAACATCCTAATGATTGATTCTGTACTTAGTTTGAAGTGTTTCTTCGACCTGTAATATAACTTTTTGAAGTTTTTGTCTGAGGTAACGCTGACCAGAATGAGCGTTTGGATATGTATACCAAACGGGCTAACAAAAGGAGGTATTTGGACATAAATAACGGACATTATCGAACAAAACAAACATTTATTGTGGACCTGGGATTCCTGGAGTGCTTTCTGATGAAGATCATCAAAGGTAAGGGAATATTTATCATGTAATTTCTTGTTTATGTTGACGCCAACAGGGCGGCTATTGTGAAATTTTTTTGAGCGCCGTCTCAGATTATTGCATGGTTTGCTTTTTCCGTACAGTTTTTTTCATATCTGACACAGCGGATGCATTAAGCAGAGGTATATCTATAATCCCATGTGTAATACTTGTATTTTCATCAACATTTATGATGAGTATTTCTGTCTAATTGATGTGGCTATGTAAAATCATTGGATGTTTTTGGAACTAGTGAACGTAACGCGTCAATGTAAACTCCGATTTTTTTATATAAATATGAACTTTATCAAACAAAACATGCATGTATTGTGTAACATGAAGTCCTATGAGTGTCATCTGATGAAGATCATCAAAGGTTAGTGATTCATTTTATCTCTATTTGTGCTTTTTGTGACTCCACTCTTTGGCTGGAAAAATGGCTGTGTTTTTCGGTGATATGGCTCTGACCTAACATAATCATGTGTGGTACTTTCGCTGTAGAGCCTATTTGAAATCGGACACTGTGGTGGGATTAACAATAAGATTACATATGAAACGGTATAAAATACATGTATGTTTGAGGAATTTCTGTTGCTTTGATTTTGGCGCCCTACACTTTCACTGGCTGTTGTCATATCGATCCCGTCAACGGGATTGCAGCCCTAAGAAGTTGTTTAAGAGGCCCAATCAATTAGAAGCTCAGCCGAGAAGCAACCAGTGACAATTTTCTCATTGCTTCTGGGAGGAAATGCTGTAGGAATGCTCAAATGGTGTCGCAAACTTTCAGAAACTTTCAACCCGTTTTCCCATTAAGCAGTGAGTCGGAGTCAGAGCCAGAGTCTTCTGGCCCCCTCCCAGTTAGGGGGAGCTCTACAGCAGAGTCTCACAACTTAATCGTTGATTAAAAACTGTTTTCTGGCCGTTCCAGATGATAGAATTTATATATAATTGGCCCTCTTTCTGGGACTCGCCCACCAGCAGGACCAAGCCTGGCCTGCTGACGAGTGACGGACTCCATCTTAGCTGGATGGGTGCTCTCCTCTTATCTATGAACATAGACAGGGCTCTAACTCCTCTAGCTCCATAATGAGATAGGGTGCAGGCCAACCTGCCAGCTTAGTGGAGTCTGCCACTAGCCTAGTCTGTGTAGTCAGCTCAGCTATCCCCATGGTGACAGTGTCTGTGCCTCAATCTAGGTTGAGCAAACCTAAACACGGTGGTCTTAGCCTTAGTAATCTCACTGGAATAAAGACCTCCTCCATTCCTGTCATTATTGAAATAAATTGTGATATCTCATATCTCAAAATAGGGCTACTTAATGTTACATCCTTCACTTCCAAGGCAGTTAAAGTCATAATTTTGATGTGGTTGGCCTGACTGAAACATGGCTTAAGTCTGATTAATTTACTGTGTTAAATGAGGCCTCTCCTCATGGTTACAATAGTGACCATATCCCCCACGCATCCCGCAAAGGCGGAGGTGTTGCTAACATTTACGATAGCAAAAAAAAGACTGTTTTCGTCTTTTAAGCTTCAAGTCATGAAATCTATGCAGCCTACACAATCACTTGCTATAGCTACTGTTTACAGGCCTCCTGGGCCTTATACACCGTTCCTCACTGAGTTCCTATCGGACCTTGTAGTCATGGCAGATAATATTCTAATTTTTGGTGACTTCAATATTCACAGGGAAAAGTCCACAGATTCACTCCAAAAGGCTTTCAGAGCCATCATTGACTCAGTGGGTTTTGTCCAACATGTCTACTCACACCTACTCACTGCCACAGTCATACTCTGGACCTAATTTTGTCCTGTGGAATAAATATTGTGGATCTTAATGGTTTTCCTCATAATCCTGAACTATCGGACCACCATTGTATTAAGTTGCAACAAATAATCAGCTCAGACCCCAACCAAGGAACATCAAAATATTCCTTGATGCCCTTCTAGACGCCCTCCACCTACCCAAGGACATCAGAGAACAGAAACCAGTTAACCACCTAACTGAGGAACTAAATGTAATCTTGCATAATACCTTAGATGCAGCCACACCCCTAAAAACAAAACATATTTGTCATGAGAAACTAGCTCCCTGTATTACAGAAAATACCCGAGCCCTGAAGCAAGCTTCCAGAAAATTGGAACGTAAATGGCGCTACACCAAACTGGAAGTCTTCTGACTGGCTTGGAAAGACAGCACTATGCAGTATCGAAGAGCCCTCACTGCTGCTCAATCATCCTATTTTTCCAATGTAATTGAGGAGATTATGAACAATCCAAAATGTATTGTTGAAACTGTCGCAAAGCTAACTAAAAGCAGCATTCCCCAAGTGAGGATGGCTTTCACAGTGATAAATTCATGAACTTCTTTGACGAAAAGATCATGATCATTAGAAAGAAAATTGCGGACTCTTCTTTAATGCTCAGTTGTCCTGAGTCTGCACAACACTGCCAGGACCTAAGATCAATGCAGATACGTTTTTTTAATACTCTATCTCTTGACACATTGATGAAAATAGTATTGGCCTCTAAACCTTCAAGCTGCATACTAGACCCTATTCAAAATCATCTATGGAAATAGCTGCTTACTGTGCTTGGCCCTCCTATGTTGAACATAATAAATGGCTCCCTATCCACCGGATGTGTACCAAACTCACTAAAAGTGGCAGTAATAAGCCTCGCTTGAAAAAGCCAAACATTGATCCAGAAAATATTAAAACTATCGGCCTATATCGAATCTCCCATTCCTCATTAAAAACAAATTAAAAGCTGTTGCAACGCAACTCACTGCCGTCCTGAAGACAAACAATGTATACGAAACACTTCAGTCTGGTTTTATAACACTGAGTCTGCACTTGTGAAGGTGGTAAATTACCTTTTAATGTCATTAGACCGAGCCTCTGCATCTGTCCTTGTGCTCCGAGACCTTAGTGCTGCTTTTGACACCATCGATCCTCACAATCTTTTGGAGAGATTAGAAACCCTAATTGGTCTACAAGGACAAGTTCTGGCCTGGTTTAGATATTTTCTGTAGGAAAGATATCAGTTTGCCTCTGTGGATGATTTGTCTTCTGACAAATCAACTGTACATTTCAGTGTTCCTCAAGGTTCTGTTTTAGGACCACTATTGTTTTTATATATATTCTACCTCTTGGTGATGTCATTCAGAAACACAATGTCAATTTTCACTGCTATGCAGACTACACACAGCTGTACATTTCGATGAAACATGGTGAAGCCCCAAAATGGCCTTTTCTGGAAGCCTGTGTTTCAGACATAAGGAAGTGGATGGCGACAAATGTTTAACTTTTAAACTCAAACAGAGATACTTGTTCTAGGTCCCAAGAAACCTACAAAGCATTACAAATCTTTCCAATTTGGTCTTGCCGTACATACCTACACGTACGTTACGGTCACAAGACGCAGGCCTCCTTACTTTCCCTAGAATTTCTAAGCAAACAGCTGGAGGCAGGGCTTTCTCCTATAGAGCTCCATTTTATGGAATGGTCTGCCTATCCATGTGAGAGATGCAGACTCATTCTCGACCTTAAAGTCTTTATTGAAGACTCATCTCTTCAGTAGGTCCTATGAATGAGTTTAGTCTGGCCCAGGGGTGTGAAGGAGAACGGCAAGGCACTGGAGCGACAAATCTCCCTTGCTGTCTCTGCCTGGCCGGTTCCTCTCTCCACTGGGATTCTCTGCCTTTAACCCTATTATAGGGCTGAGTCACTGGCTTACTGGTGCTCTTCCATGCCGTCCCTAGGAGGGGTGCGTCACTTGAGTGGGTTGAGTCACTGACGTGCTCTTCCTGTTCGGGTTGGTGCCCCCCTCTGGTTCTTGCCTTGGGGGAGATCTTTGTGGGCTATACTCGGCCTTGTCTCAGGGTAGTAAATTGGTGGTTGAAGATATCCCTCTAATGCTGTGGGGGCTGTGCTTTGGCAAAGTGGATGGGGTTATATCCTGCCTGTTTGGCCCTGTCCGGGGGTATCGTCGGGCAGGGCCACAGTGTCTCCTGACCCCTCCTATCTCAGCCTCCAGTATGTATGCTGTGTCGGGGGGCTAGGGTCAGTCTGTTATATCTGGAGAATTTATCCTGTCTCATCCTGTGTGAGTGAATCTCTCTCGCTCTTGCTCGCTCTCTCTCTCTCTGAGGACCTGAGCCCTAGGACCATGCCTCAGGACTACCTGGCCTGTGATTATTATTATTATTAACCGCTGTAGTTATTATTATCTGACCCTGCAGGTCATCTAAGAATGTTTGAACATCTTGGCCATGTTCTGTTATAATCTCTACCCGGCACAGCCAGAAGAGGACTGGCCACCCCTCAGAGCCTGGTTCCTCTCTAGGTTTCTTCCTTGCTTCTGGCCTTTCTAGGGAGATTTTCCTAGCCACCATGCTTCTACATCTGCATTGCTTGCTGTTTGGGGCTTTAGGCTGGGTTTCTGTACAGCACTTTGTGACATCGGCTGATGTAAAAAGGGCTTTATAAATACATTTGATTTGTTGATTGTCTGTCTGTCTGTCTGTCTGTCTGTCTGTCTGTCTGTCTGTCTGTCTGTCTGTCTGTCTGTCTGTCTGTCTGTCTGTCTGTCTGTCTGTCTGTCTGTCTGTCTGTCTGTCTGTCTGTCTGTCTGTCTGTCTGTCTCTAATCAATAATCTCTTCATTAGCCAAATGAAAGAGAATTTGAAGAAGGCTCAGCTGGAGAGCCAATCAGATAATGGAAATGTCAGTTAGAGACTAGAAATGAAGGACGTAGTAGATCTGAATCAGTCTGGAGGACAAGATGCTCTTGGTTTAGATAAATTGAAAATACACTAAGCTGAAAGCAGAATATACTATAGCCTAGTCTAGGGCCCTCCAAGGCTTTCTGATTCCTATCCATTTAGCTATCTTATGGTAAATTCAACACACTGTATTGTGCTTGCCTTCGGCTTGTTCATATATAACTCTATATCTCCAGCTCATAACTCTGTAGCCCAGACAAATTTACCCGTTAGCCCTCTGAATGCTAACTCCTAACCCTTCCTTCCTGCCATTGACTGAGCCGTCTCCTATCACCCTACAGAAGCTCTACTGCTATTCAAAAAGCAAACATTAGCCTTGTCGAGGACCGCTAGCTCTCAATCCGGCTCTCTTTCAGTCATCTCTCCACCTCTCTCCATCTCTTTCCACCTCTCTCCACTATCGCATCGAGGGATCACCAGTCAGTGGAATGTGGGAAGAGTGTGTGTGTGTGTGTGTGTGTGTGTGTGTGTGTGTGTGTGTGTGTGTGTGTGTGTGTGTGTGTGTGTGTGTGTGTGTGTGTGTGTGTGTGTGTGTGTGTGTGTGTGTGTGTGTGTGTTAATGTGGGCTCCTTGCAGGGCAGGTCGAAGTGACTGCTGTACCTTTCATTACCGTGCCAGTCAGTATGTGATTGCCTTGCAGATGGAAGGTGTGGAATATGAATGAAGTGATCCCTGATGAGAAAGTGTGTTAAAGGTGCTTGCACAGATCTGATGTGGCTCACGACCGCACACATACACACACACACACACACACACACCTCTCTCTTTCTCTTGCACCGTGAGCCTGAAGAAACAGAGGGAACGTGGTCCCTCACATATCTGGCTGCTTGGTTCGTTCCCTTTCTATGCATTTCATGGAAGATACATTTGAGAGTAGCTAGACCCAGTGTTCTTAAGTTTTTATTTTCCAAGCCAAAGGAGGACAACTTCAATGAAATGTCTGTTCCCTCCATCTCACAAAAACTTCAAAGTAGGGAACCTTTTCTTTGGAAAACAAATTTCCTCTCCTCCAGAAAGTAATACTAGTAGAAAGTGTGGATAACTGAGGAGGTATCCCAAAGGACACCCTTTTCCCTACACAGTGCAATACTCATGACCAAATCTGTTCCTCAGACACAATCACCTGTTCCCAAGACCTGTTCCTCAGACACAATCACCTCTTCCCAAGACCTGTTCCTCAGAAACAATCACCTGTTCCTCAGACACAATCACCTGTTCGTCAGACACAATCACCTGTTCCTCAGACACAATCACATGTTCCTCAGACACAATCACCTGTTCCTCAGACACAATCACCTGTTCCTCAGACACAATCACCTGTTCCTCAGACACAATCACCTGTTCCTAAGACCTGTTCCTCAGGCACAATCACATGTTCCCCAGACACAATCACATGTTCCTAAGACACAATCACATGTTCCTCAGACACAATCACATGTTCCTCAGACACAATCACATGTTCCTCAGACACAATCACCTGTTCCTCAGACACAATCACCTGTTCCTCAGACACAATCACCTGTTCCTCAGACACAATCACCTGTTCCTCAGACACAATCACCTGTTCCTAAGACCTGTTCCTCAGGCACAATCACATGTTCCCCAGACACAATCACATGTTCCTCAGACACAATCACCTGTTCCTCAGACACAATCACCTGTTCCTCAGACACAATCACCTGTTCCTCAGACACAATCACATGTTCCTCAGACACAATCACATGTTCCTCAGACACAATCACCTGTTCCTCAGACACAATCACCTGTTCCTCAGACACAATCACCTGTTCCTCAGACACAATCACCTGTTCCTCAGACACAATCACCTGTTCCTCAGACACAATCCCTTGTTCCTCAGACACAATCACCTGTTCCTCAGACACAATCACCTGTTCCTCAGACACAATCACCTGTTCCTCAGACACAATCACCTGTTCCTCAGACACAATCACATGTTCCTCAGACACAATCCCATGTTCCTCAGACACAATCACCTGTTCCTCAGACACAATCACCTGTTCCTCAGACACAATCACCTGTTCCTCAGACACAATCACCTGTTCCTCAGACACAATCACCTGTTCCTCAGACACAATCACCTGTTCCTCAGACACAATCACATGTTCCTCAGACACAATCACATGTTCCTCAGACACAATCATCTGTTCCTCAGACACTGTTGTCTGTTCCTAAGACCTGTTCCTCAGGCACAATCACATGTTCCTAAGACACAATCACATGTTCCCCAGACACAATCACATGTTCCTCAGACACAATCACCTGTTCCTCAGACACAATCACCTGTTCCTCAGACACAATCACCTGTTCCTAAGACCTGTTCCTCAGGCACAATCACATGTTCCCCAGACACAATCACATGTTCCTCAGACACAATCACATGTTCCTCAGACACAATCACATGTTCCTCAGACACAATCACCTGTTCCTCAGACACAATCACCTGTTCCTAAGATACAATCCCCTGTTCCTCAGACACAATCACCTGTTCCTCAGACACAATCACCTGTTCCTCAATCACCTGTTCCTAAGACCTGTTCCTCAGGCACAATCACATGTTCCCCAGACACAATCACATGTTCCTAAGACACAATCACCTGTTCCTCAGACACAATCACCTGTTCCTCAGACACAATCACCTGTTCCTAAGACCTGTTCTGCAGGCACAATCACATGTTCCTCAGACACAATCACCTGTTCCTCAGACACAATCACCTGTTCCTCAGACACAATCACCTGTTCCTCAGACACAATCACCTGTTCCTAAGACCTGTTCCTCAGGCACAATCACATGTTCCCCAGACACAATCACATGTTCCTAAGACACAATCACATGTTCCTCAGATACAATCACATGTTCCTCAGACACAATCACATGTTCCTCAGACACAATCACCTGTTCCTCAGACACAATCACCTGTTCCTCAGACACAATCACCTGTTCCTCAGACACAATCACCTGTTCCTAAGACCTGTTCCTCAGGCACAATCACATGTTCCCCAGACACAATCACATGTTCCTCAGACACAATCACCTGTTCCTCAGACACAATCACCTGTTCCTCAGACACAATCACCTGTTCCTCAGACACAATCACATGTTCCTCAGACACAATCACATGTTCCTCAGACACAATCACCTGTTCCTCAGACACAATCACCTGTTCCTCAGACACAATCACCTGTTCCTCAGACACAATCACCTGTTCCTCAGACACAATCACCTGTTCCTCAGACACAATCCCTTGTTCCTCAGACACAATCACCTGTTCCTCAGACACAATCACCTGTTCCTCAGACACAATCACCTGTTCCTCAGACACAATCACCTGTTCCTCAGACACAATCACATGTTCCTCAGACACAATCCCATGTTCCTCAGACACAATCACCTGTTCCTCAGACACAATCACCTGTTCCTCAGACACAATCACCTGTTCCTCAGACACAATCACCTGTTCCTCAGACACAATCACATGTTCCTCAGACACAATCACATGTTCCTCAGACACAATCACATGTTCCTCAGACACAATCATCTGTTCCTCAGACACTGTTGTCTGTTCCTAAGACCTGTTCCTCAGGCACAATCACATGTTCCTAAGACACAATCACATGTTCCCCAGACACAATCACATGTTCCTCAGACACAATCACCTGTTCCTCAGACACAATCACCTGTTCCTCAGACACAATCACCTGTTCCTAAGACCTGTTCCTCAGGCACAATCACATGTTCCCCAGACACAATCACATGTTCCTCAGACACAATCACATGTTCCTCAGACACAATCACCTGTTCCTCAGACACAATCACCTGTTCCTAAGATACAATCCCCTGTTCCTCAGACACAATCACCTGTTCCTCAGACACAATCACCTGTTCCTCAATCACCTGTTCCTAAGACCTGTTCCTCAGGCACAATTACATGTTCCCCAGACACAATCACATGTTCCTAAGACACAATCACCTGTTCCTCAGACACAATCACCTGTTCCTCAGACACAATCACCTGTTCCTAAGACCTGTTCTGCAGGCACAATCACATGTTCCTCAGACACAATCACCTGTTCCTCAGACACAATCACCTGTTCCTCAGACACAATCACCTGTTCCTCAGACACAATCACATGTTCCTCAGACACAATCACATGTTCCTCAGACACAATCACCTGTTCCTCAGACACAATCACCTGTTCCTCAGACACAATCGCCTGTTCCTCAGACACAATCACCTGTTCCTCAGACACAATCACCTGTTCCTCAGACACAATCCCCTGTTCCTCAGACACAATCACCTGTTCCTCAGACACAATCACCTGTTCCTCAGACACAATCACCTGTTCCTCAGACACAATCACCTGTTCCTCAGACACAATCACATGTTCCTCAGACACAATCACATGTTCCTCAGACACAATCACCTGTTCCTCAGACACAATCACCTGTTCTCTTCTGTCTGTTCTATTTGTCTCTCTCTTTCTCTCTGTCTCTCTTCTATCTGGCTATCTTTGACTCTGCATGATTCTATCTTCCTTTTCTCTCTCTGTCTCTGCCTTGTTGCCTTTCCGTCTCTTTCAATTCAATTCAATGGACTTCATTGGCATGGGAAACACATGTTTACATTGCCACAGAAAGTGAAATAGATAATAAACAATAGTGCGCTACTCTCTCTCTCTTTCTCTCACACACATACACTCACTTACACACACACAATTTCCCCCAATGTTCTGACACGTCACAATGAAAAACGCACACAAACACATTCACGCACACACACACACACAAACACACAAAATCACACACTATATAATTACACATTGTGACAGAATCACCTGCCTCTATGTTGATAATCTCTACCTGCCTCTATGTTGATAATCTTCCTAACAGTTGTGGCTGCTTTACGTGATGTATTGTTGTCTCTACCTTCTTTCCCTATGTGCTGTTGTCTGTGCCCGATAATGTGTGTACTATGTTTTGTGCTGCTACCATGTTGTGCTGCTACCATGTTGTGCTGCTGCCATTTTGTGATGCTACCATGCTGTGTTGTCATGTGTTGCTGCCATGCTATGTTGTTGTCGTACATCTCTCTTTATGTAGTGTTGTGGTGTCTCTCTTTTCCTGATGTGTGTTTTGTCATATATATATATATATATATATATATATATATTTTTTTCAGTCCTGAGGGGACTGGGGCTGGGAGTTCCTATATATATATATAGGAACTCCCAGCCCCAGTCCCCGCAGGAGGCCTTTTGGTTGGCTGTCATTGTGACTAAGAACTTGCCTATTTAAATAAAGGTTAAATAAATAAAAATATATTAATGACAGTAATGTACTGTAGATGCTAGGGCTGCAGCTGGAATGAACAGCATGCGACCCAAATGGCACCCTATTCCCTTTATAGTGCAAAGTGCACTACTTTTGACAAGGATCCACAGGACACTATATATGGAATAGGGTGCCATTTGGGAAACAAACAATGATCCTAGCTGGTCATAGCTGTTTTAGCTGGTTCTAGCTGTTTTAGATGATCCTAGCTGGTTCTAGCTGTTTTAGCTAATCCTAGCTGTTTTAGCTGGGCCTAGCTGGTCCTAGCTGTTTTAGCTGGTCCTAACTGGTTCTAGCTGTTTTAGCTGATCCTAGCTGTTTTTAGCTGGTCCTAGCTGTTTTAGCTGGTCCTAGCTGATCCTAGCTGTTTTAGCTGGTCCTAGCTGTTTTTAGCTGGTCCTAGCTGTTTTAGCTGGTCCTAGCTGATCCTAGCTGTTTTAGCTGGTCCTAGCTGTTTTAGCTGGTCCTAGCTGTTTTAGCTGGTCCTAGCTGATCCTAGCTGTTTTAGCTGGTCCTAGCTGTTTTTAGCTGGTCCTAGCTGTTTTAGCTGGTCCTAGCTGATCCTAGCTGTTTTAGCTGGTCCTAGCTGTTTTAGCTGGTCCTAGCTGTTTTAGCTGGTCCTAGCTGGTCCTAGCTGTTTTAGCTGGTCCTATCTGTTTTTAGCTGGTCCTAGCTGTTTTAGCTGGTCCTAGCTGATCCTAGCTGTTTTAGCTGGTCCTAGCTGTTTTAGCTGGTCCTAGCTGATCCTAGCTGTTTTAGCTGGTCCTAGCTGTTTTTAGCTGGTCCTAGCTGTTTTAGCTGGTCCTAGCTGATCCTAGCTGTTTTAGCTGGTCCTAGCTGTTTTAGCTGGTCCTAGCTGTTTTAGCTGGTCCTAGCTGGTCCTAGCTGTTTTAGCTGGTCCTATCTGTTTTTAGCTGGTCCTAGCTGTTTTAGCTGGTCCTAGCTGATCCTAGCTGTTTTAGCTGGTCCTAGCTGTTTTAGCTGGTCCTAGCTGTTTTAGCTGGTCCTAGCTGGTCCTAGCTGTTTTAACTGCTCCTATCTGTTTTAGCTGGTCCTAGCTGGTCCTAGCTGGGTCTAGCTGGTCAGATACAAATGGATTTGTCCATTCTAGACAGAAACTGTCTGAAATCAGACTTGGTCTGAGAAACAGAAGATCATTTCTATAAATGTGTTTTTGGTATGGAGGAATTTGTAGATCTTTAAGTTTTGCATCTGTATTCACCGTGGGTATCAAGGTCAACTGAAGGTCAAGGTTACAACTGGCTGATACACATTATTATTGTTAATCTATGTGTGTGTCTGTGTATATGAGAATGGACAGAAGTGTATCTGGTCCTCAGGAATTATTTCTGGGTGCCACCTGTACGAGTGTTTGTGCTTCCCTGTGTTTGTGTGTGTGTGTGTGTTTGTGTGTGTGTTCACACGCATACGCGCTCACATTTCCATATCTGTGTGTGTGTGCTTGAGCATCTATGTGTGTTTGTGAGTAGCAATCTCCCCGCAACCATCTGGCCACAGCACTTAGTTATCACACAACTAGCCTTGCCAGGTGCCCAGGTGTCAGGGTGATCAGATGCCACAGCCGGGCCACCAACACCTCCATGCTTCCTGGACCCAGGGCAGCTCTACACTCAGACAGGCTGACAGTGATCCTAGCCAGGTAATCTTTAAAGTTCTGAACTGAAGGGCTGTGGAGTGTAGTGGAGCTCAGCAGATGGGATGTCTCCCATTTAAATGGAGAGGGCATGTCCCTGTTGCATACATCCACTATGATAGTGGTCCCACCCTCCCAAAAGCCTGGAAGGGATGAGAGTGTCAAGCCTTTGAGTTCCTAGCTTCGACCCCGCAGCACACAAACTCTTACACAAACTAACTGATGATTTTCTTAATAATGTGTTTTTGTTATCGTTGCTTTGCTTGGTATTTCCCTTAAGCTACCCAGGAAAGAGCTAGAAATAGCCCATATTACATTTATTTCTGGTTGCTTAGGCACTATCTTTGAAACTATAGGCTTTTTTTTGCAAAACTCTATCCACACAACCTTACACCAAACCAGCCAAACATTATACATCTCTTGCAAAAGCAAACAAGTCTAGCAAAGCTCTTCAAACTCTTTTAAAAATGGGTGGTTTTGGGTCAATACAGTACAGTACACTCAAACCATCATTTGAATAAGCACACGAAGCACCAACTAGGCACTGATAGTATAAATGAAAAACACTTTTGCTTTTTCTGTGTGCAGGGCACGGCAGTTTGCAATAAAGGTTTGTCATACATGTAGTAAACACACATACACACAGGTATCCAAATGTGTAACGTATGGATGTGTGTGGATGTGTATGGATGTGTATGGATGTGTATTCCGAACATAACACACTCTCAAAACAAATGAGGAAAAGTTGTTTTTCTCAATATGTTCTAACACTCCTCAAACAACAACAAGCGCAGTAGAAGAAAACAAAAACATTTGTGCTAGAAAACAAAATAACAGAAAAAAAATGAAGCTACATCTCACCTTCTTTGTGGGTCTGGCCATAAGACCTCCTCCACATCACATGTTGTCTTGAGCTAGGCAGTGTGGAAGGTATGGCCTGGAGGGCTGTATCCAGGCCTGGCGTGACCCCTGACCCATGTCTCCACAAGCCTCCTCCATTGCCAGTAGAAGGGGTATGCGTTGGTGGGACTGGCGATTATACACCTTCCAACGCCATGTAGAGAAGAATTCTTCAATTGGATTCAAGAACAGAGAGTATGTAGGGAGATTGAGTGCAATGAGAAGTGGGTGACCTGTGAACAAATTGCGGACCACAGCAGTCCGGTGGAAACTAACATTGTCCCAGATGATAACGTACCTGGGCTGCTCTGGCCCCTGGTCATTAGGGATTAGTCTGGTGACAAAACAATGTAGCACAGTACAGAAAGACAGAGGTCAGTCAATATGATGTAGCACCATACACTTCCAGATCCACTACCAATGATAGGATAGTATAGCTTACCTGCACATATTCATATCTCAGTTGTTCTACACGGTCTGAATCTCTGTACAGCTGCTTCATCCTATTTCTATTGTGTTTCAGTAGACGAGACAGTGCAGAGAGACTCACTCTGTTTCAGTAGACGAGACAGTGCAGAGAGACTCACTCTGTTTCAGTAGACGAGACAGTGCAGAGAGACTCACTCTGTTTCAGTAGACGAGACAGTGCAGAGAGACTCACTCTGTTTCAGTAGACGAGACAGTGCAGAGAGACTCACTCTGTTGATGTTTTAGAATATGGTGTTATCTGCCATAATGTGGTCCTGCAGTTCTCTGAGTCTGATGCAGTTATTTGCAATGACCATATTTACAATGTGAGTCTCCTGCTCTGGGGTGAACAGTCAACCTCTTCCACCAGATACTGGTTTTCTTGCAGGTCTGTAAAAACATTTGAATGGTTTTAGTGAAGATCCTTCTCATTATGAAAGTACAGTACATATTACTGTACCAGTAAGACTACAGCCCTTCCAGTTACTTACCGGTTCTCATTTAGAAATGTCCTAATGATACCTGCAACAGTATAGCGGCTCAGATTTGGTTGAACCCGTTGTCCAGCCTCCCTCATGCTCATCCCATGGTTGACAACATGGTCAACCATAGTCACTCTGATGTCATCAGTTATTGTATTCCTGACTCCCCTTCCTCTTCCCTGTCCTCTCCTTCTCCTCCATCCTACTTCACCTCTTCCTCCTCCTCCTCTTCCCCATCCTCTCCTTCTCCCCCGTCCTACTCCACCTCTTATTTCTCATCCTCGTCCTTGTCCTCCTCGTTGTCCTCTGCCTCCTCCTCCTCCTCTTCGTCCTCATCTTGTTCTCACCCCCTCTTACTCTCTGTCCAATATTGGCCTCCATTGTTGTCCAAACCAAATGTTTACCTGTGGCCTGTTCATAGTGCTCAAGCTCTGATTTGTAAGTGAACTCATTATCTAAAAGTGTTTTCACGTCTGTCAATGTGGAAAGGCAATTGGCAAAATAGTGTCGCAATGTAGAGACAGACCAATGTTTACAGTTTTGCTAGAAGTGTGTTATTAAATTGCAAACTGAGTGTAAAGAAGTGAGTTGTGTTTACAGTTTTGCAAAAAGTGTGTTATAAAATTACAACCTGAGTGTAAAGCAGAGAACGTGCATTCAGTTTGGCACACTTGGTAAATGCATTGGCTACAAGTGTTAATGGTTTCAGAAATACACTGTTAGTGTTTAAGCATTCAGAAAAAACTGTAATACATGTAGCCTTAGAAATAAAGTTCATGAAATCAACCTGCTAAGATCAGATAACATTAATATGTTAGCCATTTGTAAGACTAACTTAAATAATTCATTTTATTATACAGCAGTAGCAATAGAAGGATATAACACATACTGAAGAGACATGAATGCCTATGTGGGAGGTGCTGCTGTATATATTCAGAGTCAAATCCCTTTAATGCATAAAGAAGATGCTCATGTCAAGTTATTGAAGTGCTGTGGATGTATGTTCACCTAGCTCATCTAAAGCCTATTCTGCTGGGGTGTTTTTATAGGCCACCAAGTGTTAACAGTCAGTATGTAGGTAATGTGTTTGAAATAGAGGTCGACTGATTATGATTTTTCAACGCCGATACCGGTACCGATTATTGGGGGACCAAAAAAGCTGATACCGATTAATCAGACATTTTTTTGTTTGTAATAATGACAATTACAACAATACTGATTGAACACTTATTTTAACTTAATATAATACATCAATAAAAATCTATTTAGCCTCAAATAAATAATGAAATATGTTCAATTTGGTTTAAATAATGCAAAAACAAAGTGTTGGAGAATAAAGTAAAAGTGCAATATGTGCCATGTAAAAAACATATGAAAGTTGGTGGTTCCTTTTAACATGAGACTTCAATATACCAAGGTAAGAGGTTTTAGGTTGTAGATAATATAGTATTTATAGGACTATTTCTCTCTATACCATTTACATTTCATATACCTTTGACTATTGGATGTTCTTATAGGCACTTTAGTATTGCCAGTGTAACAGTATAGCTTCCATCCCTCTCCTCGCCCCTACCTGGGCACAAAACAGCAACACATCAATAACAACCACATCGCTCCACAAAATCCACGGCACCTGGAGAACAAAGGGGAACAAACACTCCAAGTCTCAGAATGAGTGACATTTGAAACACTACTAGCTAACTAGCTAGCCATTTCACATCAGTTACACCAGCCTAATCTCGGGAGTTGATAGGCTTGAAGTCATAAACAGCGCAATGTTTGAAGCACAGTGAAGAGCTGCTGGCAAAACGCACAAAGTGATGTTTGAAATAATCCTTACGAGCCTGCTGTTGCCTACCACCGCTCGGTCAGACTGTTCTATCAAATATGAAATCATAGCCTTAACCTCTTGAATCTAGGGGGCACTATTTTCATTTTTGGAAAAATAACGTCCCCAAAGTAAACGGCTATTCTGTCAGGACAAGATGCTAGAATATGCATATAATTGACAGCTTAGGATAGAAAACACTGGAAAAATCCAATCAGGAAGGGACTCTTATTTAGAAAGTTCTGCGTTCCTATGCATCCCTATAGAGCAGTGAATGAGATATCAAGCAGATTCCTTTTTCTATGGCTTCCCTAATGTGTCTAGTGTCACAATACATAGTTTCAGGCTTTTATTTTGAAAAATGAGCCTGAACATCAACATTGCGTCAGTGGTCAGCTGAAGTCTCTCAGGGTGTTTTGTGCGTAAAGGACAAATGCGGCCATTGTTTCTCTCTATCCTACTAAGAAGCCACCAGTCCCGGTAGATATATTATCGAATAGATATTTGAAAAACACCTTGAGGGTTGATTATAAACAATGTTTGCCATTTTTCTGTCGATATTATGGAGCTAATGTGGAATATTTTTCGACATTGTAGTGACCGTAATTTCCGGTCGATATCTTTTTGGAAAAAATGAACATTTGCTATCTAACTGGGAGTCTTTATATATATATATTATATGCATATTCTAGCATCTGGTCCTGAGAAATAGGCAGTTTAATTAAGGAACGTTATTTTTCAAACATAAAAATAGTGCCCCCTAGCTACAAGAGGTTAACAAGATGTTTATCTGTCGTTCTGCCCCTGAACAGGCAGTTAACCCACTAGTTAATCCTAGGCTGTCATTGAAAATAAGAATTTGTTCTTAACTGACTTGCCTAGTAAAATTAATTTTTAAAAATGCTGGTTGAGTGCGCTTTCAATTCTAAATTAATCACCAACAGTGTCACCAGCAAAACACCCCACACCATCACACCTACTCTGTGTCTCTCAAATTCAAACCTATCCGAACCAAGCATAGATTACCACCGGTCCATTGTTTGTGTTTCTTAGCCTAAGCAAGTCTCTTCTTCTTGTTGGTGTCCTTTAACCTCTTTGATGTTTGGATGAAAAACATACCCAAATGAAACTGCCTATTTCTCAGGCCCAGAATCTAGAATATGCATATAATTGTCAGATTAGGATAGAAAACACTCTAAAGTTTCCAAAACTGTCAAAATATTGTCTGTGAGTATAACAGAACTGATATTGCAGGCAAAAACCTGAGGAAAATCCAACCAGGAAGTGCTGTTTTTCCTGAAAGCTCTCTGTTCCATTGCATGCCTTCCCTCCATTTAAAGAGATATCAACCAGATTAATTTTCCTATGGCTTCCACATGGTGTGAACAGTCTTTAGACATAGTTTCAGGCTTTTTTTTTTTTTTAAATGAGCGAAAAAGATCACATCGCGTCATTGGATGGCTGGGTGCCAGCAGAGTTTTGCATGCACCAACAGAGTGGAGCAGACATTTTCTCTCTCACTCCTATTGAAGAAGCTACAGTCCGGTTGAAATATTATCGATTATATATTGCAAAAATAACCTGAGGCTTGATTGTAAAAAACGTTTGACATGTTTCTACGAACTTTACAGATAATTTTTTGCCTGCCATATGAGTTCTGTTATACTCACAGACGTCATTCAAACAGCTTCAGAAACTTCAGAGTTTCTATCTAATAACAATATGCATATATTAGCATCTGGATCTAAACCATCTGACCCAGATGTTTTTTGGGGATCAAGTTTAAGGAGCTCCTTTAACACCTCGGACTCAGTGAGCTCCTGCAGGGAGAATCTTTGTAGAGGGGCAGGGGAAAAAGAGGGAGGAGCATTGGTGTTAGAGGAGCAGAGTAGCCTTTTCTAGGTGTTTGGAGTCATACCTTGTGGGATTGGTAATAATCTGAGAAAGATTTAGGGAGTCCCATTGCTTTAGGAACTTGGTTAGGTTGTTTAAGCATGTCCCAGTTTAGGTCACCTAGCAGGACAAATTCAGGCTTAGTGTAAGGGGACAGGAAAGAGCTTAGGGCAGGTAGGGTACAGGCCGGTGCTGATGGAGGATGACAACACCAAGTAACAGTCAACGAAGAGCTATTTGAAAGTTTAATGCTTAAAACCAGCAAATCAAATTGTTTGGGGACAGACTTGGTGGAGTCAACCAAGCACTGAAGGTGATCCTTGGCAAAGATTGCCAATCCAACACCTTTGGAAGATCTGTCTTGCCAAAAAAGGTTGTAATCAGAAAGGTTAACATCAGTATTCAAAACACTCTTCCTTAACCACGTCTCAGTACTGACCAACACATCTGGATTGGAGCTGTGTACTTTCAATTGATCCATTTTAGGTAATAAGCTTCCAGTGTTAACGTGCAGAAAACCCAGGCTTTTACAAGAGCAGAAATCAGTGGAGCAGATATCAGAGCACAAGTCAGAATTGGGGCTAGCAACAGTAGATGGGCCAGGGTGTACATGCACAGTGTCACACCCTGTCCATAGTTTGCTTTGTATGTTTCTATGTTTTGTTTGGTCAGGGTGTGATCTGAGTGGGCATTCTATGTTGTGTGTCTAGTTTGTCTGTTTCTGTGTTTGGCCTGATATGGTTCTCAATCAGAGGCAGGTGTTAGTCATTGTCTCTGATTGGGAACCATATTTAGGTAGCCTGTTTGGTGTTGGGGTTTGTGGGTGATTGTTCCTGTCTTTGTGTTTGTTACACCAGATAGGGATGTTTTCGTTTTTTCACGGTTTCTTGTTTTTTTTGTATATTGTTCTATTTTCATCTTTATTAAAGATGAGTTTTGGTCCGCCTCTCCTTCAACAGTAGAATCCCGTTCCAGATATCATCAACAGGAATGCAATCAAGGCACGGCAGAGGACAGAGAGAGCTCTCTAGTGCTGATTTATGACATAGGAATGTGCATGAGGTGGCAACAAGATCATATAATACAGCCATTTCAATTAGGTATCATGAATACAAAGCCGGCGAGAGGTGGTTAGAATAGGATGGGAGGCCAAGAGTCCGTCTAACCAATAGAGAGTCAGCGTCTAGAGTGTGGGAACAATCATAGTCTGTCCCACGGTTGGGTAAACATACTCTACGCTACAACCCCATGAGAGGGAAAACACAGTTTCTCTCTTCACCCTCTAACAGAAAAGTGCCAAAATGTGTGAGGCTCGCCCTTCGGCAAACTAGTTAGTTTAATGCGAATGCTAAAAGTAACTCAAATATTTCAAATAGTATCTCAACCAAGGTCTGCTACTGTATCTATACAACTCTTTAAAGGTGCCCCTGTATCTTTCTTAAGGGCTGACGTCAGTGTGAAAAAGCAGCAGAACTCTCCTTACCAACCTACTGTACCACGTATATCCTGCCCAGGGCTTGATGGTTACATTAACATGGCATTTCTGATGAAATATCAGCCTCTCATCGTTGGTATTGTTAGAATGTCAGTTCACCTACAGCCTCCTCCTCCATTGATGGGAATATCCATCCTGTTGAGCACCAAACAGTTTGCTTGTGTGTTCATCTCTCCCTCTCTCTCTGTGTGTGTGTTATGTTGTGTTGTGTTGTGTGTGTGTGTGTGTGTGTGTGTGTGTGTGTGTGTGTATGTGTGTAACACACTTGGGAAGATAAATTGGTTCCATTAAGAGGAGAGTTAGATCTGTTTTACTGACCAGAATCTGCAAAATTGGTTTCTCATCGATGTCCTTGGGAGTGTAATCACTTTGACCCTCTAACGGTCTCATCACACACACACACACACACACACACACACACACACACACACACACACACACACACACACACACACACACACACACACACACACACACACACACACACACAGTATGAAACTGGATCTCGTCTAAACCCACAGGGTTGGCGCATTAGGATGCGTAATAGTAGGCTAGTAACAATGGGATGGTATTATGGCAGTGTACACACACACTCACTGTACACAGACACACACAAACACACACGGTCTCTATTGCCATGGTGGTCTGTGAATTCTCACAGTGCAGGCCACTAAAAAGCTAGGGACCCCTCTTTGTACTGGTATTCTTTATGAATGGATGCAGGACTGTATCTATATTTGGCACATGATTCACTTTACAGAAACAGAACTATGAATGGTCAGAAAACAGAGATAGAGAAAAATATTTTGACAGGGAGACAGGGATGACGAAAGCAGCAGGACTACAGAGGGAGAGAGAGAGATGAAGAGAGCAGGAAGCCAACAGAGTGAGAGAGAGGAGGAAGACAACAGAGAGAGAGAGAGGAGGAAGACAACAGAGAGAGAGGCAGAGGGAGCGACAGAGAGCAGTAGGACAACAGAGAGAGACAGAGAGGGAGGGAGAGAGAGAGAGAGAGCAGGAAGACTACAGAGAGGGAGGGAGGGAGGGAGGGAGGGAGGGAGGGAGGGAGGGAGGGAGGGAGGGAGGGAGGGAGGGAGAGAGATGGAAAAGATGGAAAACTACAGAGACAGAGAGAGAGAGAGAGAGAGAGAGGGGGAGAGAGAGAGAGAGAGGGCGAGAGAGCAGAATGACTACAGAGAGAAAGGGAGAGAGAGAGAGAGCAGGAAGACTACCGAGAGGGAGGAAGAGAGGGAGAGAGAGAAAGAGAGATGGAAAACTACAGAGAGAGAGGGAGAGAGAGCAGGAAGACTACAGAGAGAGAGAGAGAAAGAGAGAGAGCAGGAAGAATACAGAGAGATGGGGAGAGAGAGAGAGAGCAGTAGCACAACAGAGGGAGAGGGGGAGAGAGAGAGAGAGAGCAGTAGGACAACAGAGAGAGAGGGAGAGAGAAAGCAGTAGGACAACAGAGAGAGAGGGAGAGAGAAAGCAGTAGGACAACAGAGAGAGGGAGAGAGAGAGCAGTAGGACAACAGAGATACAGGGAGCGAGAGAGCAGTTGGACAACAGAGAGAGAGAGAGAGAGAGAGCAGTATGACAACAGAGAGAGAGGGAGAGAGAAAGCAGTAGGACAACAGAGCTGTTGGCTCTGTACAAACAGAGCGTCCAACAACTTAACATGTTCAATTCCATTAAATCCCAATGGAATAAGCATGTGCAACCTAAAATCCCCAGTCAGGCCTCCATCACGAATGTTTTGGTTGCGGATTTCCTCGTTGCTGATATAGAACTCCACGCAGCCACATGGAAGTCCATTCTTTCTCTGTATTTTCACCCTGTGAAATACTCTTCCTGAGGAGCCAGGGGCACCTTCCCAACGGGTCTCGTAGCCTGTGAACAAGCTTACCCCTTGGAGATAAGTCTGAGTTCGGGACACAAAACCTGGTGAAAAACCGTCCAGTCTTCAACCCCATAGTCCACTCCTAATGTCTGGTCGGTATATTCTTCTCCTTCGGCTACCGTATAGAGGTTCACTCTACAGGCCAAGTAATCAAACAGATACCCCCATTGCTGTCCATTAGACATCAGCACTTGATCTTTCAGCGCAGTTGCGGGCGGTATCTGGGTTCTATACACACTTAGAAACCGCTTTTTTGGCACATCGTGTATTGCGGCATTATACTTGGCCCTTTCTCTATGTTTCAGCCGCGGTCCTGCTTCCGTTGTTACAGTCATCACAGCTTTGCCACTGATCACAAAATCTCTGTTTAAAAATCTTGTTTACTGTTCTGGGGTCGCATGCCTTGTTCTGGACTTTTATTTATAATGCGTCTGCCACAGCCAATACCCCGGACATTCCTGCTTCATTAGATGACAACCATAAGGGCAATAAAACTGGGGGTGTGGGGCCATACTCTTTTAAAAGTTCAAACACAGAACCCCCCCCCAGTTCAACCAGGTCCCTAGACATCAATCAGCATGACAACTTCAAAGGATGCAATATAGATATAAAATAACACGCCCTCTAACACGTGACCACAGGAACAGGATGTCCTGGCCGGAGGCCCATATTTGGACATGTACACGTCATCATGGACACAGGGTCATGAATCAAAATGTTGACCCCTACTTTATTCTTTCTCATAACCTCCACTATGTCACCAGGACATATATACAGGATACTGCCCTCTACAACATAACCTTCACTATGTCACCAGGACATATATACAGGATACTAGCCTCCACAACACTATGTCACCAGGACATATACAGGATACTACCCTCCACAACACTATGTCACCAGGACATATACAAGATGCTACCCTAAACAACATAACCTTCACTATGTCACCAGGACATATATACAGGATACTGCCCTCTACAACATAACCTTCACTATGTCACCAGGACATATATACAGGATACTAGCCTCCACAACACTATGTCACCAGGACATATACAGGATACTACCCTCCACAACACTATGTCACCAGGACATATACAAGATGCTACCCTAAACAACATAACCTTCACTATGTCACCAGGACATATACAGGATACTACCCTCCACTATGTCACCAGGACATATACAGGATACTACCCTCCACTATGTCACCAGGACATATACAGGATACTGACCTCAACAACATTACATTCACTCCAAATGAAAACTCCAAACCTACAACCTGATTTTGGACGGAATTACCTGGAATGATTCCTACACTCAAGGATTATTATTCCCAAACTATACATCAGATGGCTCCGTCAAACAAACAGATACCTGAAAACACCATCCAACCTGGAACTGAGCCAGTAATGCTTAGTCTGAAGTTATTGTTTTTACTTCTAATAGCCAAGAAGAAAAATACATTAAAATGATGTATTTTGCTTTATAAGGACTGAATGCTGAGGCTACCAAGCATGATATGACAAAGAGATACAACTTGAAATAGTACTGATGTGTCAAAGCCCTTTCTTATTCCACCTTTATTTAACCAGGTAGGCAAGTTGAGAACAAGTTCTCATTTACAACCGCGACCTGGCCAAGTTAACAAAAGCAGTACTACACATACAACAACACAGAGTTAAACGTGGAGTAAAACAAACATACAGTCAATAATACAGTAGAAACAAGTCTATATACAATGTGAGCAAATGAGGTGAGATAAGGGAGGTAAAGGCCAAAAAAAGGCCATGGTGGCAAAGTAAATACAATATAGCAAGTAAAACACTGGAATGGTAGATTTGCAGTGGAAGAATGTGCAAAGTAGAAATAAAAATAGTGGGGTGCAAAGGAGCAAAATAAATAAATAAAATAAATACAGTAGGGAAAGAGGTAGTTGTTTGGGCTAAATTATAGATGGGCTATGTACAGGTGCAGTAATCTGTGAGCTGCTCTGACAGTTGGTGCTTAAAGCTAGTGAAGGAGATAAGTGTTTCCAGTTTCAGAGATTTTTGTAGTTCGTTCCAGTCATTGGCAGCAGAGAACTGGAAGGAGAGGCGGCCAAAGAAAGAATTGGTTTTGGGGGTGACCAGAGAGATATACCTGCTGGAGCGCATGCTACAGGTGGGTGATGCTATGGTGACCAGCGAGCTGAGATAAGGGGGGACTTTACCTAGAAGTGTCTTGTAGATGACATGGAGCCAGTGGGTTTGGCGACGAGTATGAAACAAGGGCCAGCCAACGAGAGAGTACAGGTCGCAATGGTGGGTAGTATATCGGGCTTTGGTGACAAAACGGATGGCACTGTGATAGACTGCATCCAATTTGTTGAGTAGGGTATTGGAGGCTATTTTGTAAATTACATTGCCAAAGTTGAGGATTGGTAGGATGGTCAGTTTTACAAGGGTATGTTTGGCAACATGAGTGAAGGATGCTTTTTTGCGAAATAGGAAGCCAATTCTAGATTTAGAGATGTTTGATGTTGGTCTGGAAGGAGAGATTACAGTCTAACCAGACACCTAGGTATTTATAGTTGTCCACATATTCTAAGTCAGAGCCGTCCAGAGTAGTGATGTTGGACAGGCGGGCAGGTGCAGGCAACGATCGGTTGAAGAGCATGCATTTAGTTTTACTTGTATTTAAGAGCAATTGGAGGCCGGAAGGAGAGTTGTTTGGCATTGAAGCTTGCCTGGAGGGTTGTTAACACATTGTCCAAAGAAGGGCCGGAAGTATACAGAATGGTGTCATCTGCGTAGAGGTGGATCAGAGACTCACCAGCAGCAAGAGCAACATCATTGATGTATACAGAGAAGAAAGTCGGTCCAAGAATTGAACCCTGTGGCACCCCCATAGAGTCTGCCAGAGGTCCGGACAACAGACCCTCCGATTTGACACACTGAACTCTATCAGAGAAGTAGTTGGTGAACCAGGCGAGGCAATCATTTGAGAAACCAAGGCTGTCGAGTCTGCCGATGAGGATGTGGTGATTGAGTCGAAAGCCTTGGCCAGATCAATGAATACGGCTGTACAGTAATGTTTCTTATCGATGGCAGTTAAGATATCGTTTAGGACCTTGAGCGTGGCCTGTTCGCTGAAGTGTTTCAGGGAGTGTTTGACAGTGATGAGTGGAGGTCGTTTGACCACTGACCCATTACGAATGCAGAAAATGAGGCAGTGATCGCTAAGATCTTGGTTGAGGTGGATTTTTAAAAGTAGAAGTTCTAATTGTTTGGGTACAGACCTGGATAGTAGGACAGAGCTCTGCAGGCTATATTTGCAGTAGATTGCAACACTGCCCCCTTTGGCAGTTCTATCTTGTCTGAAACTGTTTTAGTTAGGGATGAAAATGTCAGAATTTTTGGTGGTCTTCCTAAGCCAGGATTCAGACACGGCTAGGACATCAGGGTTGACAGAGTGTGCTAAAGCAGTGAATAAAACAAACTTAGGGAGGAGGCTTTTAATGTTAACATGCATGAAACCAAGGCTATTACGGTTACAGAAGTCATCAAAAGAGAGCGCCTGGGGAATAGGAGTGGAGCTAGGCACTGCAGGGCCTGGATTCACCTCTACATCACCAGAGGAACAGAGGAGTAGGATAAGGGTACGGCTAAAAGCAATGAGAATTGGTCGTCTAGAACGTCTGGAACAGAGAGTAAAAGGAGGTTTCTGGGGGCGATGAAATAGCTTCAAGGTATAATGTACAGACAAATGTATGGTAGGATGTGAATACAGTGGAGGTAAACCTAGGTATTGAGTGAGATGATGAGAGAGATATTGTCTCTAGAAACATCATTGAAACCAGGAGATGTCATCTCATGTGTGGGTGGTGGAACTAATAGGTTGGATAAGGTATAGTGAGCAGGACTAGAGGCACTACAGTGAAATAAGCCAATAAACACTAACCAGAACAGCAATGGACAAGGCATATTGACGTTAAGGAGAGGCATGCTTAGTCGAGTGATCAAAAGGGTCCAGTGAGTAGTGAGGTTGGTTGGGGTCACGGCGATTCAGACAGCTAGCCTGGCCATCGGCAGCAAGCTAGCATAGGATGGAGGTCTGTTTTAGCCACCTTGTGCGTTTCCGTTGGTAGGATTAGTGGGGTTCCGTGTGGTAGAGGGGATCAATCCAATTCGCAAAAAAAATTGATATAGTTATAGAGCCCAACAATGGCAAGAGAGCCCCATCTTAATGGAGAGGCCTTAGAAGCACCCTCCCGCTGTTCAGAGGTAATTAAAATACAGTACCCTCTGTATGTAACGAATAATAAGACACGAAAATAATACAAACTCAAGCTCCTTATGGAAAATAAGTAGACACGTTTTGCTGACTATTATAAAAATGGGAACATAAGCAACCTTATCTTCCACACAGACCATCCCCTGGCATAGAACAGTGCTATATAAGCACACTACCCCTCTTTTAAGAGAGGGGGTGTTAACGAGGGGTTGAAACTCAGGATACTAGACAACGAGGACTCTGAGTCAGCTAATATGAATCTCTATAAGTCTGGAAGAATATTGGTACAGGGTAACTCCAAACAGTTTCAGCTGGACTTTCACCTAATCAAAGAAATAGCTCAGCAGGAGAAGCTTTCCCTTGAGAAAGATACCCCCACCCCAAGCGGGTCAGACCAGACCTCTTCATTACATAACCCCACAGACAAGCAACCCCAAGCGGAAAGTCAACCTCCCAGCACAGAATACTACATTGAAATGATGGATACATTTACCCAGCTGGAGGTAATGCAGGTGGAGCTGGAACAGCAGGCGATTACACTCCAGTCAGCACAGATCCAGACAACAGTCCAGCACAACAACACCCCCTTAAACCAGACCAAAAATCAGTAATTCTGTCCCTGAACCAGGCAGTTAACCCACTGTTCCCCAGTAGGCAGTCATTGTAAATAGGAATTTGTTCTTAACTCACTTGCCTCGTTAAATAAAGTTTCAATATATATTTTTTTAAAGAACAACCCATTAGAAAGGTGCCCCCCCCCGCCCAGAACAGCCAACCTCAGCTCCCGACAAAAGTCTCGACAACACAGTAGAACAGTCCACCCCAGACCCTGACCACGTTGATAACACAGCAGAACAGTCCACCCCAGACCCTGACCACGTTGATAACACAGCAGAACAGTCCACCCCAGACCCTGACCACGTTGATAACACAGAGGACAGTCCACCCCAGACCCTGACCACGTTGATAACACAGCAGGACAGTCCACCCCAGACCCTGACCACGTTGATAACACAGAGGACAGTCCACCCCAGACCCTGACCACGTTGATAACACAGCAGAACAGTCCAGCCCAGACCCTGACCACGTTGATAACACAGCTGAACAGTCCACCCCAGACCCTGACCACATTGATAACACAGCAGAACAGTCCACCCCAGACCCTGACCACGTTGATAACACAGCAGAACAGTCCACCCCAGACCCTGACCACATTGATAACACAGAGGACAGTCCACCCCAGACCCTGACCACGTTGATAACACAGCAGAACAGTCCACCCCAGACCCTGACCACGTTGATAACACAGCAGAACAGTCCACCCCAGACCCTGACCACGTTGATAACACAGCAGAACAGTCCACCTCAGACCCTGACCACGTTGATAACACAGAGGACAGTCCACCCCAGACCCTGACCACGTTGATAACACAGCAGAACAGTCCACCTCAGAACCTGACCATGTTGATAACACAGAGGACAGTCCACCCCAGACCCTGACCACGTTGATAACACAGAGGACAGTCCACCCCAGACCCTGACCACGTTGATAACACAGCAGGACAGTCCACCCCAGACCCTGAACACGTTGATAACACAGAGGACAGTCCACCCCAGACCCTGACCACGTTGATAACACAGCAGAACAGTCCACCCCAGACCCTGACCACGTTGATAACACAGAGGACAGTCCACCCCAGACCCTGACCACGTTGATAACACAGCAGGACAGTCCACCCCAGACCCTGACCACGTTGATAACACAGAGGACAGTCCACCCCAGACCCTGACCACGTTGATAACACAGCAGAACAGTCCACCCCAGACCCTGACCACGTTGATAACACAGCTGAACAGTCCACCCCAGACCCTGACCACATTGATAACACAGCAGAACAGTCCACCCAAGACCCTGACCACGTTGATAACACAGCAGAACAGTCCACCCCAGACCCTGACCACGTTGATAACACAGAGGACAGTCCACCCCAGACCCTGACCACGTTGATAACACAGCAGAACAGTCCACCCCAGACCCTGACCACGTTGATAACACAGCAGAACAGTCCACCCCAGACCCTGACCACGTTGATAACACAGCTGAACAGTCCACCCCAGACCCTGACCATGTTGCTAACACAGCAGGACAGGCAAATGAAGAACCCCAAGCCCAGGGGATCCCACCCCCTCTGAGCACCCCCACTGTCAGCCACCCTGATGACCCTTCTGACAACCCCACCACACCAACTGAGGACATACACAAACCACAGATTATACTCCTTATGGACTCAAAAGGGAAATATATTCAAGGAAATACACTTTTTCCCGAACACACAGTGTCTAAACTCTGGTGTCCAAACACTCAGCGTACCCTACACCTTCTGTCTGAGGACCAACTAGGGTCACCCAGTCACATAATAATACACACAGGCACAAACGACCTGAGAGCACAGCAGGAAAGGGTGGCCACCCCACTGAAGGGAGTGGTTATCTCCACTTTTCTACCATGAAAAGACTTCTATGCTGCTACCATCCAATGGTTAAACGCAAGTATTTCCCGTGACTGTGCCTCAAAACCAAATATTTACCTGGCCCACCAGCGCACATTGGACTTGAACAACCTTTATGACCAGGTCCACCTATACAAGGCAGCAGTGCCTACCTTCGCCCGGACCCCAAAGGACATCACTCTCAACCGCAGCCCCAACACTTCACACAGGAGCAACAGATCAGTAGACACCCTGCCCAGACCAGTGAGACAGAACTGCGGGAACCCCCAGCACAGACCTGAAAATAGAGGGCCCACGCCGAGAGGACCTTCATCCAGACCATAACACCACCTGCCACATCCAAACCCCCAACACAGTCAATCAACACCCATCCAAGTCAACAATGCCCATAGCCCATTTAGGCCTTCTCAGATTAGACCTATGCCCCTCCTGCCCACCCCATTCCCCACACTCCCGCAAAGAGGGCCTCAACATAGAAGTCACACATACGCCCAGGCCGTGAACAGGCAAACAGGCCCAACCCCCGTGCTTACACTAGCACAAGCCAATGGCATGTACCAGATGCTCAGCAGGCTCTGCTCACACTTACTTGACTGAGGACAAACCACACGAACAACAACATTGGACACTTTATGGAACACAAAGCCTTCACTATTTCATCCTGGAATATCCAAGCCCTGAGGTCATCTGCCTTTGGCCTAAAGAGCAGGAACCTGGACTTCAAAGAAATCGAAAATACAAACATTGTCATCCTACAAGAAACTTGGTATAGAGGAGACGGACCCACTGGTTGCCCACTGGGTTATATAGAGCTGGTAGTCCCATCCACCGAACTACCAGGTGTGAAACAGGGAAGAGACTCAGGGGGTATGCTAATTGGGTATAGAGCAGACCTAACCCAATTTATAATATTAGTCAAAACAGGACATTTTTTAATTTGGCTAGAAAAAAAATAAAAAATACATCTTAACAGAGAAAAGTGTCCTCCTCTCTGCTACCTATATCCCCCCACTAGAATCCCAATACTTTAATGAAGACAGTTTCTCCATCATGGAGGGGGAAAAGTTACTAGTCTGTGGCAACCTAAATGCCAGAAACGGACAATAACCTGACACCCTCAGCACACAGGGGGACAAACACCAGCCTGGAGGTGACAGCATTCCCTCCCCCATATGCCCCCTATGCACAACTATGACAACATAACCAACAAAAACGGGTCACAACTCCTGCAGCTCTGTCACATGCTGGGTATGTACAAAGTCAATGGTAGGCTTCGAGTGGACTCCAATTGTAGGTACACCTATAGCTCATCTCTTGGCAGCAGTACTGTAGACTACTTTATCACTGACCTCAACTCAGAGTCTCTCAGAGCATTCACAGTCAGTCCACTGACACCCCTATCAGACCACAGCAAAATCACAGTCTACTTGAACAGAGCAATAACCAATCACGAAGCATCAAAACCAAAGGATCTGAATAATATTAAGGAATGCTATAGATGGAAGGAATGTAGTTTGTAAACCTACCAAAAAACAATTAGGCAACAACAAATCCAATCCCTTTTAGACAACATCCTGGACAAAACGTTCCACTGTAATAGTGAAGGTGTAAACTTGGCAGTAGAAAATCTTAACAGTGTGTTTGACGTCTCAGCTTCCCTATCAAAAACAATTAACAACAATGACAAATGGTTTGATGAAGGATTAAAAAACCTAAGAAAGAAATTGAGAAACCTGTCCAATCAAAAACATACAGTGCCTTACAAAAGTATTCATACCCCTTGGTGTTTTTCTGGTATTTAAAAGGATTTTTATTTGGATTTCTGTCACGACTTCCACCGAACTTGTTCCCTCTCCTTGTTCGTTCGGCGGTCGACGTCACCGGCTTTCTAGCCACCACCGATCCATGTTCCATTTTCCTTTTGTTTTGTCTGTTTACACACCTGGTTCCCATCTCATAATTATGTTCCTTATTTAACCCTCTGGTTCCCTTTCTGTTTTGTGCGTGATTGTCTTTCGTGTATTCCGGTGTGTTATATTTTGAGTCCTGTTTTGTCCTTGTTTGGAACGGGATTTTGTAACATTTTGCATTGAGTAAATCAGTTATTGTTACCTGTGTCCTGAGCCTGACTCCTTCGCTATCTTTTAGATAGACTCTGACTATTTCATGTAATGGACATACACAAATGAATCTAAATTGGTGAAGTGAAATGAAAAAAATTACTTGTTTCAAAAAAGTATAAAACATTTAAGACTTAAAAGTGGTGCGTGCGTAATTATTCACCCCATTTGCTATGAAGACCCTAAATAAGATCTGGTGCAATCAATTACCTTCAGAAGTCACATAATTAGTTAGATTGCACACAGGTTGACTTTATTACGTGTCACATGATCCGTCACATGGTCTCAGTATATATACACCTGTTCTGAAAGGCCCTAGAGTCTGCAACACCACTAAGCAAGCGGCACTACAAAGCAAGCGGCACCATGAAGACCAAGGAGCTCTCCAAAGAGGTCAGAGACAATGTTGTGGAGATATACGGATCAGGGTTGTGTTATAAAAAAATATCTGAAACTTCTAACATCCCACGGAGCACCATTAAAACAATTTTTTTTAAATGGAAAGAATATGGCACCCCAACAAATCTGCCAAGACATGGCCGCCCACCAACACTCATGGGACCAGGGAAGGAGGGCATTAATGAGAGTGGCAACAAAGAGACCAAAGATAACCATGAAGCAGCTACAAAGCTCCACAGCGGAGATTGGAGTATCTGTCCATAGTACCACTTTAAGCAGTACACTCCACAGAGCTGGGCTTTACGGAATAATGGCCAGAAAAAAGCCATTGCTTCATTAAAGAAATAAGCAAACATGTTTGGTGTTCACCAAAAGGCATGTGGGAGACCCCCCAAACATATGGAAGAAGGTCAGATGAGACAAAAATTTAGCTTTTTGGCCATCAAGGAAAACGCTATGTCTGGCCCAAACCCAACACCTTTCATCACCCCGAGAACAGCATCCCCACAGTGACGCATGGTGGTTGCAGCATCATGCCGTGGGGATGTTTTTCATCAGCAGGGACTGGGAAACTGATCAGAATTGAAGGATGGCGCTAAATACTGGGAAATTCTTGAGGGATACCTGTTTCAGTCTTCCAGAGATTTGAGACTGGGACGGAGGTTCACCTTCCAGCAGGACAATGACTCTAAGCATACTGCTATAGCGACACTCGAAGGGTGTAAGGGGAAACATTTAAATGTCTTGGAATGGCCTAGTCAAAGCCCAGACCTCAATCTAATTGCGAATATGTGGTATGACTTAAAGGTTGATGTACACCACCGGAACCCATCCAACTTGAAGGAGCTGGAGCAGTTTTGCCTTGAAGAATGGGCAAACATCCCAGTGGCTAGATGTGCTAAACTTATAGAGACATACCCCAAGAGACTTGCAGCTGTAATTTATGCAAAAGGTGGCTTGACAAAGTATTGACTTTGGGGGGGGGGGGTGTACAGTTATGCACGCTAAAGTTTTCAGTTGTTTATTTGTTGTTTGTTTCACACAAAGTGGTAGCCATGTTGTGTAAATCAAATGATACCTACCCCCCGAAAATGTATTTAAATTCCAGGCCAAGGGGGTAAATACTTTCGCATGCCACTGTGGCGACCCAGAAAAGCTGAGTATATGCCTTCACTATGGTGAATCACGAAAACAATACAGAAATACACTACAGAAAAATAAGGAACAGCATGTCAGAAATCAGCTTAAATGTAATTGAAGAATCCATAGACTCTAACCACTTCCGGGACAATTGGAAAACACTAAAGAAATGACAACACAAAGAGTTATGTATCCAATTGGAGATGTGAACCACTTCTCCAAAATGTTTGTCTCTATAACAACGAACAAACAGCAAAGACATATACATGATCAAATATAAATCTTAGAATCAACTATTAAAGACTACCACAATCCACTGCATTCTCCAATTAGCTTGTATTAACTACAGGAAAAAATAAAAACCCTCCAACCCAAAACAGCCTGCGGTGTTTATGGTATCCTCAATGAAATGACAACAAATTCCAAATGCTTATACTTAAACTATTTAACATCCTCCTTAGCTCCGGCATCTTCCCCAATATTTGGAACCAAGGGCTGATCACCCCAATCCACAAAAGTGGAGACACATTTGACCCCAATAACTATCGTGGGATATGCGTCAACAGCAAACTTGAGAAAATCCTCTGCATTATCATAACAGCAGACTTGTACATTTCCTCAGTGAAAATGAAGTTCTGAGCAAAAGCCTAATTATCACACGACAGACTACATATTTACCCTTCATACCCTAATTGACATACAAACTAACCAAAATAAAGGCAAAGACTTCTCATGATTTGATTATTTAAAAAAATCCTTAGACTCAATTTGGCATGAGGATCTGCTATACAAATTGATGAAAAGTGGTGTTGGGGGGAAAACATATGACATTATAAAATCCATCCATTAATGTGGTTGCATTAAGGAGAAGTGTATCTAAAGTTCCATGCATAACACTTGAATTTTCATCAACATTTCTAATGAGTTTTTCTGTGAATTCATGTGGCTCTCTGCAATATCACTGCATGTTTTGGAACTACTGAACATAACACGCCAATGTAAAATAAGATTTTTGGATATAAATAAGAACTTTACCGAAGAAAACATATATGTATTGTGTAACATGAAGTCCTATGAGTGTCATCTGGTGAAGATCATCAAAGGTTAGTGATTCATTTTATCTCTATGTGGGCTTTTTGTGACTCCTCTCTTTGGCTTGAAAAATGGCTGGGTTTTTCTGTGAGTTGGTGGTGACCTAATATAATAGATTGGGGAGCTTTCCCTGTAAAGCATTTTTGAAATCAGACACTGTGGCTGGATTAACGAGAATTGTATCTTTAAAATGGTGCCTAATACTTGTATGTTTGAGAAATTAGATTTTTGAGATTTCTGTTGATTTGAATTTGGCGCCCTGCAATTTCATTGGCCGTTGGTGAGGGGTTCCACTAGCCAAGGAGGGCCTACAGCAGCACCTAGATCTTCTGCACCGATTCTGCCCTGACAGTAAATCTCAGCAAGTCGGGAACCACAAATACAAATTTCTTCTAGACACTGTTGCTCTAGAGCACACAAAAAACTATACATACCCTAGATTAAACATCGGCGCCACAGGTAACTTCCACAAAGCTGTGAATGATCTGAGACAAGGTAAGAAGGGCGTTCTATGCCATCAAAAGGAACATAAAATTTGACATACCAATTAGGATCTTGCTAAAAAATACTTGAATCAGTTATAGAACCCTTTGCCCTTCATGGTTGTGAGGTCTGGGGTCCGCTCACCAACCAAGAATTCACAAAATGGGACAAAAACCAAATTGAGACTGTGCATGCAGAATTCTGCAAAAATATCCTCTGCGTGCAAAGTGAAACACCAAATAATGCATGCAAAGCAGAATTAGGCCGAAACTCGCTAATTATCAAAATCCAGAAAGGTGCCATTAAATTCTACAACCACCTAAAAGGAAGCGATTCTCAAACCTTCCATAACAAAGTCATCACCTACAGAAAGATGAACCTGGAGAAGAAGTCCCCTAAGCATGCTGGTCCTGCGGCTCTTTTCACGAACACAAACAGACCCCACAGAGCGCTAGGATAACAACACAATTAGACCCAACCAAATCATGAGAAAACAGAAAGATAATTACTTGACACATTGGAAATAATTCACAAAATAACTGAGCAAAGTAGAATGCTATTTGGACCTAAACAGAGAGTACACAGTGGCAGAATACCTGACCACTGTGACTGACTCAAACTTAAGGAAAGATTTGACTATGTACAAACTCTGTGAGCCTTGCTATTGAGAAAGCCGCCGTAGGCAGACCTGGCTTTCAAGAGAAGACAGGCTATGTACACACTGCCCACATGCACAGTGCCCAAATGAGGTGGAAACTGAGCTCCTGCCAAATGTATGACCATATTAGAGAGACATATTTACCTCAGATTACACAGATCAACAAATAATTTGAAAACAAACACTCTTTTAATAAACTCCCATATCTACTGGTGAAATACCAGTGTGCCATCACAGCAGCAAGATGTGTGACCTGTTGCCACAAGGGCAACCAGTGAAGAACAAACACCATTGTAAATACAACCCATATATATGTTTATTTATTTTCCCTTTGTACTTGATCCATTTGCACGTCATTACATCACTGTCTATATACATAATATGACATTTGTAATGTCTTTATTCTTTTGGAACTTCTGTATGTGTAATGTTTACTGTTCATTTTTATTGTGTATTTCACTTGTGTTTATTATCTACTCTAATTGCTTTGGCAATGTGAACTTATGCTTCCCATGCCAATAAAGCCCCTTGAATTGAATTGAGAGAGAAAGAGAGGGAAGAGCAGGAAGACTAAAGAGAGAGAGAGTAAGAGAGAGAGAGACAGAGCAGGAAGTCTACAGTTCAATTTCCAGGTCAAGGAATCATTGTATCATTGTATTGTTTAATGAGGGAAGATAATATATTACACCACTTTCATTTCTGAGAAAATGTACTATTTCTGAGAGGCTAGCTCTCTCATGGACAGTGACATTCTTTATCAACATGATTATATACTCACAGCACAGACCTGTGTGTGCGCCTCTCTCTCTCTCTCTCTCTCTCTCTCTCTCTCTCTCTCTCTCTCATATTCTGGCCCTCTCTCATTAGACAGATCTAGTTATATTTTTAATGATCTCTTTACATTAATTAGCCTCATATACCTGCCTCATACACTACACGACCAAAGGTATGTGGACAATCATGGGAATTAATATGGAGTTGGTCCATCCTTTGCTGCTATGATAGCAGACTGCTGATGGTGAAGCATGATTCATCACTCCAGAGAACGCATTTCCACTGCTCCACAGTCCAACGGTGGCAAGCTTTACACCACTACAGTTGATACTTGACATTGCATATGGTGATCTGAGGCTTGTGTGCGGCTGCTCGGCCATGGAAACCCATTTCATTAAGTTCCTGATGAACAGTTTTTGTGCTGAAGTTGCTTCCAGAGGCAATGTGGAACTCGGTAGTGAGTGTTGCAACCGAGGACAGACGTTCTGTGAACTTGTGAGCTTCTGTGATCCACTTCGCGGCTGAGCCGTTGTTGCTCCTAGACTTTTCCACTTCACAATAACAGCACTAACAGCTAACTGGGGCAGCTCTAGCAGGTCAGAAATGGTACAACCTGACTTGTTAAAAAGGTGGCATTCTGTGACGGTGCCACATTCAAAGTCGCCGAGCTCTTCAGTAAGGCAATTCCACTTACAATGATTGTCTATGGAGATTGCATGGTTGTGTACTCAATTTCAATACTCCTGTCAGCAACTAATTCACTCATTTAAAGAGGAGTCCACATACTGTTGTATAAATAGCATATGTCACTACACCAGATTAGCTTTGATCTCAGCCCTACAAGGACTGATAGGGTTAGGGACCAGGACCTATTTCAGGGCAAAACTATCAACTTGCATTGCCAAGTAAGTGTTGTAGCACCCTCATTATAGCATGAGATTAGGTCTACCTTGAAAATATGGCCTAGTCTTTGTCTTGTTCAGGTCAAATGTTTACCAGTTTTGCCAATAGGAGGATTTACCTCAAATGTATTCAACTAATATATACCATAAGTGACTCATGAGCAATTAAAATGTGTCATCCATCTTGGTCGTGACTCGTGAAACATTCAATATGGCCGTTGCTCTGTCTGTGACTTCAGCACCATGGACAGCATCACCGCATTCAGATTCGAGAGAGTTCTCCGCAGAAGGCAATTGTACAATTTCATTGCATGACATTGCAAAACAAGTCACGTTTTCACTTCCGCAATGTCCTCAAGAAGTTATTTAGAATACTAATCTCCAGGAGGTCCAGCCATGCTAGCCTCTCCTAGCAGGGAAACTGAGCCTATAATGTTATTTTTCTCATAATGAGAATTATGATGACTGGCAATTGACTACATATACATTCTGATAGTTCAGCTGGATGTTTTGACATTAATTAGGCTTGCTTAGCCTCAGGACCAAACTTCCCTTCACTTCGTCGTCCTACCTACTCTACGTCTTTAAATGGCGGGTTTTGGAAAGTGAGTAGAGGGAGGGACGGTAATTCTCGTGTGTGAGAATCTAGTGCGAGCCCATCAGTTGCGCTGAGTAGCGCGAACAGAGCGGCGCTGTAGAGAAGCGCGTTCACAGAGAGAGGGGAATAAAGAGAGAGAGAGATTGAGCCATTCCGGGGACAGAGAAAGAGAGCGCTGCACTGGTAATAACCTTCTTATCACCTTACCATCATCATCACGAGCATCTACTGGATGTACTAAAACCAAACGGTGTTTTGCTGTATATGAGACTTTATTTGGGATTATTGAGATATTGTTTGAACATTTTTACGGTAATGAAGGTAAGAATAGCTGGGGTTTTTTGTATTTCAAAAATAATAATATTCTCTGTTCTTTATTTTACTGAGTGTAACCGGTAAAACGACTCATGTATTCTACAACAGTTTTGGGTTTATTTTGACATCTTCAAAAGGTTATCTTTGGACGAGGGGATACAGTGATGCACATACATTTTGCGTCGGCCAGTTTTGGGGATGTTTTAGACTAATGTGGAATTCTAGGACCGCTTTTTTTTGGAGGAGAACTCTCCTTATCAACAAACAAAGTAAGTAACTTATATGGCGTTTGAAACAAGCAATTTGTGGATAAGGTCAAGGCATAATTATTAGGATATAAATATAGCTCGTCGTGTTGAGGAGGGAAACGCAAGCACGGCAAAGTTTCAGTTCATTTAACGGCTGTATAAATGCGCTCACACATTGCTCCGAACATTCTGGGACTAGTCATCTGAATATAAGGATGAGGTAAGCGTCATAATATGAACTATCACCACGAATGCATAAAGTTGTAATTACACAATGTTCCAGTAAACGAAGGAACGAACCCAAATCCTGTAACAAATCCTTGTTGGTCACATCGTGCAGACTGCCCTCGTGCCTGGAGCAGGAATTGAGCGCGAGGAGGAGAGAGCATCACGAGGTAGGCTACCTTCGCTCTCGGTTGATATAGTCTTTATCGGAGCCCTATCGTTGAAAATGTATTTTGAATGATTTGAATAGTTGATGTAGGTTTATTGCAGCTGATATAGTCTAACAATTCCACATTACTTCAGTTGATGAAGCTCAATGTTCTGGTAAACGCGGGCATGTGGCCGGGCCCTCTGAGTTGGCTGTTCTTTGTAAGGATTCCTATTTGTATTTCAAGGACAACCCTTCAAATGTAGATTAAGGCATACGGTCAGAGGTAGCCTATAGGCCTATATTCGAATCGAAGTATCTAAACCCTTTGAGAGTAAAACATATGACCATTAATTCATAAATCACATTATTTTCTATAGGTAATGACAGAAAACTGCAAAGCTGAAAAGTGTGTTTGACCTGTTAAGCATTCCGAAGCAACAGCGTGTATGTTAAAGTCTTGCGGGATTTGATGTAAACCGAACCACCCAATGAGATTCCCCCTCAATGAGACAGAATCTCGGTGCTGAGTGAATGTGACAGATAGGGAACGCAGCGGATGGAGGCAGATAGTTCAGCTCACAGTGTGAAATACGTTACCCCCGACCGACAGACACATGAACCTTCACCTGTTCCGTCAAATAAATGTCACACCAACCCCCCTCATAGATTTAACTCAAAATAATGTTTACAACCACACCTTAGTGCTGAGCTATTAACCAAAATGTTTGTTCTTTTTTGGTTTTTTTAAACAACTAATTCTTTTACAATTAAATTAGTTGAATTCCATTTTTTTATATTTGTTTTTAATGTGAGCTCAAGAGTGTCACAAAATGTGTCATAATACCCTTAAAACGTAGAGGTCAACAAGGAAATCGTTCCAATCAGGGAAATGGTTCCAATCGTTTTTCCTTCATTCATTTTTCCCATAGGGGATTTTAGAAACACTTAAAATAAGGGCTGTGTTTTGTGTAGGTTTACCCTGGCGTGAGGTTTTGATAACCATGTAAATCTCTATAGGACAAGGTGACTTTCATCAATATATTCACCTGTATTTACCCCCCCAAAATGAAATGCTAATTAGGCTATCATAAAGAACTACAAGTTTTTTAAAATTGAACCTTTATTTAACTAGGCAAGTCAGTTAAGAACAAAGTCTTATCTACAAGGACGGCCTACCTCGGCCAAACCCTAACCTGGACGATGCTGGGCCAATTGTGCGCAGCCCTATGGGACTCCCAATGGCGGAAAAACGATTGGAACCATTTCCCTGTTTGACCGCTAGGTTTTATGGGTATTATGACAACTCCACTATGGAGTTCTATGGGCAGATTGCTCTGCACTTTATCTAGAGATAAATCAGATAATGCCCAAACTGTAGAATGTAGTAGGGAGTTGTAATTTCCAAAAGGCCAGTGTTCTACATAGTTTAGTGCAGAAAACATAATTAACTACAATGACCACAATCCATTGCGCAGCTACTATAATGTGATTTCATTTACACCTGCTATGAATGCGTGATAAAAAGAGGGGATTCGCGAGGGTTCTCTACCTGAAAATACATGATCTAAGTGATTGGTTGTTGGTATTCAGCAGTCATAACAGTAGACCTTATTTTCTTTTAAATACTAAAGTAGCGATTTTTGTCCGACAGCAGATCTATAGACATGAGATGACTTGGAATGAAACAATAGTCATCAAATGAAACAAGTGTAATATCACACAACTGTTATTAAAGTAATGTGAATATATGATGGTTAATAACCAGTGATGAACAGTCACTACCATCATGGCTTTACTTGTTTTATTATGTGTTGATACAGCATTCAACCACCATGTTGCATTTAATGTTGAAAAAAAAATCTTGATCATTTTTTTCATAATCCAACCGAAACCAACTCAAAAAAGCACTAAATCGTTCAACACTACCACGAATAGCATGGTGTATTTTTTTATTTGGATATCGACTGTGCCACTTCAGCATGCTTTTGTGGCACTGTTGATACCACACAGTGCTACAGGCCAGTAGGTCGAGGGTTCGCCGACCACCACAGATGGGCTCACTCTCCCTGCCCATTTCATTACACTACGATCAGAGCCGGCTGCACACAATCATCAACTGGGGGATATCAGATTTAACAATTTTATGCCATATTTATAATGAAATAAAATAGTTTCACAGGTTTCTGTGCCAACGCACACACACGTAATAATCAAAGCATAACAACTTTGGGCACTTCAATATCATGGTTTGCGTTTGACAATCTCTACAAACAGAAGATACATACCTCGCTACCTTGCAGGCCTACTCATTATCAAAGGATTGGCTTGACAATCACCAAACTTCATGGTGTTGAATGGCCGCTGCACAGTTTGGATTGATTGATTGATTGATTTTATTTGTCAGTAATAAAAATCTATACATACAGTCCCTTCAGAAAGTATTCAAACCCCTTGGCTTTTTATAAAATTTGTTACAGTATAGCCTTATTCAAACATTTATTGAAACACATTTTCCTCATCTACACACAATACCCCATAATGACAAAGCAAAAAAAGTTGACATTTTTGCTATTTTATATATATATATTTTTTAATTAGACATTTAAGAATTCAGACCCTTTACTCAGTACTTTGTAGAATTACCTTTGGCAGCGATTACAGCATCAAGTGTTTTTTGTATTACGCTACAAGCTTGGCACATCTGTATTTGGGGAGTTTCTCCCATTCTTCTCTGCAGATCCTCTCAAGCTCTGCCAGGTTGGATGGGGAGCGTTGCTGCACAGCTATTTTCAGGTATTTCCAGAGATGTACATTCGGGTTAAATTCGGGCTCTGGCTGGGCCACTCAAGGACATTCAGAGACTACTCCTGCGTTGTCTTGACTGTGTGCTTAGGGTCGTTGTCCTGTTGGAAGGTGAATCTTTGCCCCAGTCTGAGGTCCTGAGCGCTCTGGAGCAGGTTTTCATCTCTGTACTTTGCTCTGTTCATCGTTGACTTGATCCTGACTAGTCACCCAGTCCCTGCCGCTGAAAAACATCCCCACAGCATGATTCTGCCACCACCATGCTTCACCGTAGGGATGGTGCCAGGTTTCTGCAGATGTTAAGCTTGGCATTTAGGCCAAAGAGATCAATCTTGGTTTCATCAGACCAGAGAACCTTCAATGCTGCAGACAAGTTTTGGTACCCTTCCCCAGATCTGTGCCTCGACACAATCCTGTCTCCGAGCTCTACGGACAATTCCTTCGACCTCATGGCTTGGTTTCTTCTCTGACATGCAATGTCAACTGTGGGACCTTATATAGACAGGTGTGTGCCTTTCCAAATCATCTCCAATCGATTGGATCAAGTTGTAGAAACATCTCAAGGATGATGAATTTAAGCAGGATGCAACTGAGTTCAAATTCAAGTCTCATAGCAAAGGGATTGAATACATGTTTATTACTTTTAATACATTTGCAAACATTTCTAAAAACCTGTTTTGGCTTAGTCATTATGAGGTATTGTGTATAGATTGCTGGGGATTAGTTTTCTTCATAAATCCGTTTTAGAATATGGCTGTCACGTAAAAAAATGTGGAAAAAAAATAAATGGTTCTGAATACTTTCCCAAAACACTGTAAGGGATTTATTTCCATTGTGCTCCCTATGAATTAATATGTAGTGCGTATAAAAACAACTTCCCATATACCAAATAAAAATTACAAGCTAAATGGGTTTCCACCTCATTTGCAACTCTAGGCCTACTGTTGGTTTTGCCATAAAAAAATGTTGCGTAGGTATAGGGAATGTGCCCACTCTGGTATTGGTATGTGCTCTCTAGTCAACAGCTCACGGATACAGTGGGGGTATAGTCTACTACATGATGAGATTATGGACAAAAGTGGGCAAGATATTTTTTTGGGGGGACAAATGGCTGCCAAACATCAATCATGTCACCAGAATAAGACCCTCAATATTTATTGAAAGGATCATCAAGCTCATCACCCTGTGAAGTTCATCTTTACTGATTTCATCTGCACCCTAATATTCCGCATGCTTTCCCATGATGTCATGACATTTTCTATCCGACATGTACTTTACCCACTTATAAAGGTTGGATGGAAACCTGATTAATTTTAAGAAGAAGAAGAAACGCTGGCATGCCTAGAGAAGAAACGCTAGCATGCCTAGAGAAGAAACGCTGGCATGCCTAGAGAAGAAACGCTGGCATGCCTAGAGAAGAAATGCTGGCATGCCTAGAGAAGAAACGCTAGCATGCCTAGAGAAGAAACGCTGGCATGCCTAGAGAAGAAACGCTGTCATGCCTAGAGAAGAAACGCTGGCATGCCTAGAGAAGAAACGCTGGCATGCCTAGAGAAGAAATGCTGGCATGCCTAGAGAAGAAACGCTGGCATGCCTAGAGAAGAAACGCTGGCATGCCCAGAGAAGAAACGCTGGCATGCCTAGAGAAGAAACGCTGGCATGCCTAGAGAAGAAACGCTAGCATGCCTAGAGAAGAAACGCTGGCATGCCTAGAGAAGAAACGCTGGCATGCCTAGAGAAGAAACGCTGGCATGCCTAGAGAAGAAACGCTGGCATGCCTAGAGAAGAAACGCTGGCATGCCTAGAGAAGAAACGCTGGCATGCCTAGAGAAGAAACGCTGGCATGCCTAGAGAAGATTATGGACAAAAGTGGGCAAGATATTTTTTTGGGGGGACAAATGGCTGCCAAACATCAATCATGTCACCAGAATAAGACCCTCAATATTTATTGAAAGGATCATCAAGCTCATCACCCTGTGAAGTTCATCTTTACTGATTTCATCTGCACCCTAATATTCCGCATGCTTTCCCATGATGTCATGACATTTTCTATCCGACATGTACTTTACCCACTTATAAAGGTTGGATGGAAACCTGATTAATTTTAAGAAGAAGAAGAAACGCTGGCATGCCTAGAGAAGAAACGCTAGCATGCCTAGAGAAGAAACGCTGGCATGCCTAGAGAAGAAACGCTGGCATGCCTAGAGAAGAAATGCTGGCATGCCTAGAGAAGAAACGCTAGCATGCCTAGAGAAGAAACGCTGGCATGCCTAGAGAAGAAACGCTGTCATGCCTAGAGAAGAAACGCTGGCATGCCTAGAGAAGAAACGCTGGCATGCCTAGAGAAGAAACGCTGGCATGCCTAGAGAAGAAACGCTGGCATGCCTAGAGAAGAAACGCTGGCATGCCCAGAGAAGAAACGCTGGCATGCCTAGAGAAGAAACGCTGGCATGCCTAGAGAAGAAACGCTAGCATGCCTAGAGAAGAAACGCTGGCATGCCTAGAGAAGAAACGCTGGCATGCCTAGAGAAGAAACGCTGGCATGCCTAGAGAAGAAACGCTGGCATGCCTAGAGAAGAAACGCTGGCATGCCTAGAGAAGAAACGCTGGCATGCCTAGAGAAGAAACGCTGGCATGCCTAGAGAAGAAACGCTGGCATGCCTAGAGAAGAAACGCTGGCATGCCTAGAGAAGAAACGCTGGCATGCCTAGAGAAGAAACGCTGTCATGCCTAGAGAAGAAACGCTGGCATGCCTAGAGAAGAAACGCTGGCATGCCTAGAGAAGAAACGCTGGCATGCCTAGAGAAGAAACGCTGGCATGCCTAGAGAAGAAACGCTGGCATGCCTAGAGAAGAAACGCTGGCATGTCTAGAGAAGAAACGCTGGCATGCCTAGAGAAGAAACGCTGGCATGCCTAGCGAAGACTTGAAGTAGCCTAATCAGATCTGTAACGTCGACACAGGGAGTCGGGAAGCAGGTGCAGTTAGTGAGTTTAATATGAACGAACATAGAACGATACAAAAGAGAAACGTTGGACAAGGAAACATAACCAATACTGTCTGATAACTGATAACAAAAGAGTGCAATATAAAGGGTAAGTAATCAGGGAGTAATTAAGTCCAGGTGAGACTGATGATGAGACGCAGGTGTGCGTAAAGATGCCATTACCGGTGTTAGTACACCAGCGACGTTGAGCGCTGGAGACGGGGAGCTGGGGTAGCCATGACAGTACCCGACGCACGGTTCCAGACACAGGATGACAGCCCGGGAGCAAGGAGCGCACCAGTCCGGACGACGAAGGTGGAATTCTCAGAATTGCTGTTGCTGTGGACCGTGTCCCTCCCTGCTCTTTCTGACGGTGGACAGTGCACTGGAGTCTCATGTGGGCATCGTTCCATACCACTTCTGCGCACTTGAACCACTTGTCCACTGCAGGAGCTTCGTTCTGGCTCGGAGTCCACAGAGCCAGGTCCGGCTGATAACCCAGAACACATTGGAAGAGAGTCAGCCCAGTGGAAGAGTGTTGCAATGAATTCTGGGCGTTTTCACCCCAAGGAACGAATCAGGACCACACCCTCTGCCGGTCCTGGCAGTGACTTCTCAAGAACCTCCCCAGCTACAGGTTCATCCTCTCCACCTGACTGTTAGATTGAGGCCGGTACCCGGAAGGGAGGCTTACCGTGACACCCAGCCTTCCATACACAAGTTGTGAATTGGGGACCACAATCTGAGACGATATCCTCTGGAAGGCCAAAGTGCTGAAAGACCTGCTGGAACAGTGCCTCAGCGACCAGGAGAGCGGTAGGGAGACCAGAGAGAGGGATGAAACAGTATGATTGAGAATCTGTCTACAACCATCAGAGGGGAGATTAGTGATGAAAGCAATGGACAAATGAGACCAGGGATGCTGAGGCACTGGAATGTGAAGGAGTTTTCCTGCTGGTGCGTGCCGGGGAGATCTAGATTGAGTATATAGTGAACATGAGTTGACATAGTGTGCAGAGTCCTGCTCCAAAGTGGGCCACCAGTATTTCTCAGAAAGGGATTGATTGGTGGCATCGATGACCTGGGTGGACTGCTGGATGGTTTGGGGTGCTGGCTCTGTAACGTCGACACAGGGAGTCGGGAAGCAGGGGAACTCAGTGAGTTTAATATGAACCCACATAGACCGATACAAAACAAGAGAACCGTCTGACAAGGAAACATAACCAATACTGGCTGATAACTGATAACAAAAGAGTGCTATATAAAAGGGTAAGTAATCAGGGAGTAATGAAGTCCAGGTGTGACTGATGATGAGATGCAGGTGTGCGTAAAGATGAGTTGCCATTACCAGTGGTTAGTAAACCGTGATGTTGGGCACCGGAGAGAGGGAGTAGACATGACAGGTTATGACATTGTGACTGGTTGTGTTGATGGCACACATAAAAGGTCATACATTTTAAAAGTTAAATGATACATATTTTGGCTATAGTACAAGGAATTGCCACTCAGATTGTAGAGGAGGCAGAGCGCGAAACTGGGCTTGCTGGGAGCGTATGTGGCCACACTATTATAGGACGACTTGGGAGAATGATGATCTGCAACAGCCAGCTCATCTCAATATCAGAAGTAAAAATGCAGCCAGACTGGCCTGCTACTGTGCCTTTCTAGATCTTACACACTGCCCAGAGTAGTCCCACATCTGATCCAAATGGAATTATTAAACATTCAAATCACAGGGCTTTTGCGCCATTATTTCAATGACATTTTCACTGCATCCTAGAGTAGAAATTTGTTCTCCCTTGAAAACAATAATGCAATTATTCATTGCATTGTTGTGTTCTGTTGTAGGCTTGTCTAGGTAGGATAATTATATTGTCCCTGAACAAGATTAATAGGGAAGCATTTTTAGTTGCGTGTCTCATGTTTAAATGTGTTTTTCATGCCATGAACCGGCCTCTCAGCTGCTTATCAGCTATTCCTATTTGTTCTTGTGGATTCATATTGAAAATTGATGCTGCTTGGAATGCTTTTATGCGTGGTATGATTGCTAGTTAGTCTACTGCAGACCTGGACAAACAATCCACTATTGTCTCTATGAATGGTGGAGAGGGCAGAATAGATAGTTATACTGGCAGAATATATTGACCTGTAGTATAGTAAAGGAAAGCGTAGTGCATAAGGGAAGTACCAGAACACCTTGATATAGGGGAGGTGCATGTAAAAATATTAGTACATTTGTCTATGATGGAACAAAATTATATATTAAAACGTGCAAAAGAATGAATGTAAACCAATGAAAACGCACCACACTCCCCTCTGCCCAATACAAAAAATAAAACCCTCCCCAAAGTAAAAAAATTAAGAAAAAGGTTTACAACCCTCCAATAATTTAGTCCCAAACGTAACGGTACCTCATGCCATCTTCTCATATCCGTTGGCCTTGAATAATTAAACGCATATATAACGGAAAATGTAGGCGATATATAGTAACGCATCCTGTAACAGCGACGGGTTTAGCCTAATGCCAACAGAAATTAGATGGAAATCTGACTACGCCACTGGAGGCTGCTGACGGGAGAATAGCTCATTATAACATCTGGAACTGAGCGAATGGGATGGCATCAAACCACGTTGTTTATGTATTTGATAGCATTCCACCGATGCCACTCCAGCCATAAAAACGAGCCCGTCCTCCCCAATTAAGGTGCCACCAACCTCCTGTGGACTATGCCTATAGTTCATGTGTGTAGCCTATAATTGAGTCGTTGAATATGTAGCCTAATATAAGGCACATTACATAAAACATCTTCGATCTGTTTTAACAGCAATTACAGGCCTAATATGGACAAAAAAATCTGAATATATTATAATGGAGTCCTTGAATATGTTATATAACCCCTGAAACATTGTTTTAATTCAAGAGATGGACACCCGATGCCATAGTATTGTGCTCCCAATAACTCATCCTGATTGACTGATGCAGGTCTAGAGAGAGGCAGCATGGGCCATTTTCATAGAGAGACTAGCTGGATATCAGGTTTCATGGAACCATGGCCCTTTAGCTAATTATCACTACCACTTCTGAATGGCAACCTGTGTACCTTATTAGCTGATGCTAGGTCTGCTTCCCCCTAATCCCTGGTCAAATGTAGTGCGCTATGTAGGGAATATGGTGCCTTCTGGAGGATGCACATTAAGCCTTCTGCATCTATATATCTCTCACTATGGGGCAATAACATGGACATACTGTATATCAATTTGTTACAGGTCAATACACCCTTCCAGGCCCTTTGACCTCTCTCTGGATTTAACTTTAGATACTGGTAGTTAGCATGGCTTCTCAATAACAACGCTAACTAGTACCTTATCAGCTAATACTACAGGTCTGTATCTTACATTTGAGTCATTTAGCAGACGCTCTTATCCAGAGAGACTTACCGGAGCAATTAGGGTTAAGTACCTTGCTCAAGGGCACATCGACAGATTTTTCACCTAGTCGGCTCGGGGACTTTCTGTTACTGGCCCGACTTTACTGGCCCAACGCGCTTAACCACTAGGCTACCTGCCTCCTCACAGTGGAGCAATAGCATTGACAGGACATACCAATGGGTCACTAAGCCTTCCCAGGCCCTGTAACCTCTCTCTAGACCTACTATCCTCAGAAGGAATCACCTTTAGACAGGTCCAGAGAGCAGAGCAGGCTCAACAATGGCGGTTGTCAATGACTGCATCGCAAATGGCACCATATTCCTTATAGAGTGCACTACTTTTGATCAAGGCTCTGGTTAAAATAAGTTTACTGCGTAGGGAATAGGGCGCCATTAGGGACGCAGACAAATAGAGAGCAGGCCCAGGATGGTTGTTGAGTCATTGTCAATGAGAGCCACCACATTGTATTAGCATTAGAGAGTATCGGTGCCCAGAAGTCAACAGAAGGCTTACTGCTCTCTGCAAATAGATTAACTTCTCAGAACAGGCAGGTGGTTAAAGAGCCTATTGTGTGTCAGCATATGTCGCTCTGGTAACACCATGATTGGACTCGGCATTTGTCTGGGGCTGAAGAGACCATGGACAGAGACCACACAATGACAAGGGCAGCAGGCTGGATGAGTACACACGTTGGCCTACTAATGTATGTAGAAGGATATAAGGCTTATCTGACTGAAGACAATGAATGAATAATCTTTTGTATTGCTCTTTTGAGCTCATGGAAGAGTACAAGATAAATGTTTGGTTAGACTTTTGCCTTTTAATTGGATGGTTAATAAAGGCCTCATGTCGTGTTTAGGTCACTTGTAGGGTAATGAGTTCCCTTTCAGTAAGTCAACTTCGGTACAACATACTATTGGGCCATCACACTCTCACGACTTCGGTTGAAGGATTTACAATCACGCCAGACAAGGCCAAAACAAGGCCTCGCTGGAAGCCCTGCCTTCCACAGGTGTTAAGCTTGAGGATCAGATTCATTCCTTCAATTATTCCGCTCCTTACCTCGGTGTGAACAGGAACGATTCACGCTACTAAATCAAACAGTTGGAACATGAGACTGTATTGTGCCAACTAAGCTGTCCTTTAGTGGTAGATGGTGCTCACCCCCTGGACATTGCAGTAGTAGTAAAATCACTGGGGAAGCCAATCCCCCCAAAAAGGGTGTATTGTGTTGTGATAATTGTGTTGTTTGCTCTATAACCTGTTAGTTCATATGCCTTGACAACGTGATCCTGTATGTAGGCCTAAGGCCAAGACCATAAGAAGACACAGTGACAGAACACGTTCAACCACACATTTGTTTCATTACAAAACCGGAGAGCAACATCTGTCCAGTGAAGTCCACAAAACATATTGTATGTAACAGACAGTTACATGACCTACAGCCTGGTCAAGCAAGGTGGTATGACTGGCCTGTGAGGATCAGGTCTACAGAGATATCTCTCCCTCCCGCAGAGGGAAAGAGGTATGGCGGTGGGGGGTTTTGTGACATCATGCCCATGGCAAATTATAAGGCAGCAGACCAACTCCTTTCTGCTCTTTAATGTGAGAGATCAGAATGTCTGTGTGCCCTGGGAAGAGTCTACTACCCAAAATTACAGAACATCAAATAAATAGACTTGGGATAATATATTTCATCTTCCGAATGGGAATAATTATGGGATATGAAAAGTAATGTCTATTTTATGATGTCATTGAAAGTTAAATGAGGACGTTATAACGAAAAACATTGGAACTTGAAGAGTTTATGATGTTTACATCCTTCACTTTGTGTAGTAAATATCCAGATTAAAGAGAATGTTTTTGTGACGATGAGGCTGTGATTTTAGTTGACTAACGAGATCATAGTAAATTGTGATACCTTGTAACTAGCTATGCCCCAGGGAACCCAGGGAGTGTGTCATAAAGACAGAAACGCCACCTATCTACCCGAGGGTATAAACATGTGAGTTAAGAATTTACATATCAGAATAGAGGACCATGCGCTGCAGCCAGGGTCCACAATTAGTGGATGACCCCAAAATACAATACGAGGTTGAAGAGGACAAATTAACCTCTTAGCAATCAATGCTACATTTGAGTACTGTATCTAAGAAGGTGAATTCAAGCAGGACCACCCGGTTATTCTCTTCAAGTCACCGGTTGTCTACACAGCCCTCATACCCACGCTGGGAGCATCGACACAGCTGATTAGCCTCCTCAGAAGACGACTCTCACAGAAATATTGCAAGGAAACAGACAACTAAGAGAAAGGACATTGTGACATCTTGTGGATAATCAGAGACTTACATCCGGCCATCGAAAGAACAAGGCCGTACCTATCCCACTAAGCGGAACTTGGTCCACGAAGACAAACACAATGAAAGCCTTCAACACGTAAATACATGCATTACAATGCTTACCCATAAGAGCGGCAGTTCGGGGCAAGGTGTTTGGGCTAAACTAAGCATAGTTTACAAATGCATCCAGGTGTTGCTTTTCTCTCTTGCATTTCTCTCTCTCTCTCTCTCTCTCTCTCTCTCTCTCTCTTTCTCTCTCTCTCTTTAAATCTCCATCTTGTGTAACACGTGTCATATTGTGGTGGTCCGCTAGGGACCTGTTGCCATTGTATTAAGTTCTAATCAATAACTGCAACTGTGTGTGTGTGTGTGTGTGTGTGTGTGTATCTTATGTTATCATTTAGCTTATTAGTAAATAAATAATGAACTAAATTTGTGTGATACGAAATTATTAAAGAGACGGGTTTGTGTAAATTATTTATTTATTTATTTTAATTTTACCCCCTTTTCTCCCCAATTTCGTGGTATCCAATTGTTAGTAATTACCATCTTGTCTCATCGCTACAACTCCCGTACGGGCTCGGGAGAGACGAAGGTCGAAAGCCACGCGTCCTCTGAAACACAATCCAACCAAGCCGCACTGCTTCTTAACAGCGCCTCCAGCCCGGAAGCCAGCCACACCAATGTGTCGGAGGAAACACCGTGCACCTGGCTACCTTGGTTAGCGCGCACTGTGCCCGGCCTGCCACAGGAGTCGCTGGTGCGCGATGAGACAAGGATATCCCTACCGGCCAAACCCTCCCTAACCCGGACGACGATAGGCCAATTGTGCGCCCCCCCCCCCCCCCACGGACCTCCCGTTCGCGGCAGGTTGCGAGGAGTTTGTGTAAATTTAAATGACTATGGGATGTTCAGAATGAGACTGATATGAGGAAATGATTAACTGCTATAAGGAAATGGTTGACTGCTATGATATTGAGATTCTGATTTAATCTTGAGTTCATTTGGAAACTGTAACTCATTATCTGAGGACAGCGCCCCGCATACAAAAACATGAAAAACATATTTCAACCAGGCAAGTGCAACACAAAAGTCAGAAATAGCGATATAATAGATGCCTTACCTTTGATGATCTTCTTCTGTTGGCACTCCAAAAGGTCCCAGATACATCACAAATGGTCCTTTTGTTCGATAATGTCCTTCTTTATATCCATAACAACTCAGTTTAGCTAGCGCGCTTCAGTCAATAATCCATCCAGTTTCCCTCCATCAAAATGCATACAAAATGAATCCCAAACGTTACTAATAAACTTTTCCAAACAAGTCAAACAACGTTTATAATCAAACCTTAGGTATCGTAATATGTAAATAAACGAATAACATTTAAAATGGAGAATCGTCATTGTCTTTACCAGAGAAACATATTAAAGAAAGCGCTCTCTTCCACGCGCTTGGAAACACTACAGCCAAAATGGGAGCCACCTAGAAAAACAACTATTTCTGGCTAATTTTTCCAAACACCAGCATGAAACTCTTTTTAAAGACTGATGAAATCTAGTGGAAGCCCTAGGAACTGCAATCTGGGAGGATTATGTCTTATAATTAAAGTGAATACCATTGAAAACAGTGGTAGGCTGAATTTTCATTTTTTGGGATGGTTTGTCATCGGGGTTTCGACCGACATATCCGTTCTATTATACTCACAAACATAATTTTAACGAAAACTAGAAACTCTAGAGTGTTTTCAATCCAAATCTATGCATATCCTAGCTTCTGGGCCTCAGTAACAGGCAGTTTACTTTGGGAACGCTTTTCATCTGGAAGTGAAAATACTGCCCCCTAGAGGTTAAACAAACTTTTCCCGGGGTGCCCCAGTTTACTGAGTTAATTGTTATATTATTAATTTGATCACGTAATAATAAACATAGTAAATTATTCGATAAATAGCATGTTATCGCATTAACAATTTTAACGTCACGACAAAGGTAATGTTTCTGACATTTTCAAACTATTAAGCAACTTTTGATTTAGAACTATGGAGTGCTACTGCAAATCACAAAGAAAACAGGAGCTGCTTCCTCTATTCCTGCACCATTTCAACTTCAACATTTCAACATCATCTAATCACCTAAATATTTTGTCCAATCAATGCCAGCTAAATATGATGTGGCTGTCCATGGTACTGATTTCTGTGTTTGTGTGTGTGTGTTTTTTTTTTTTTTTTTTTTTCTCTGTAAATGTTTTGGGGAAGCCTGGCTTCCTTTAGCATCCATGAATACTGGGACATTGTGTGCTGAAGTTTGTATGGCTCTCATAACCTTCCCAATCACAAACAATTAGTTATTCCTCAAATTGCTTGGCCTGGCTATAGCAATAAATACGATGGCTGACGTGACTGAAACAACAAAGTCTAACAAGCCAGGTTTGGGTTTGTGCCCTAATTTTTTCATTTTTTATTTCACCTTTATTTACCCAGGTAAGGCAGTTGAGAAAAAGTTATAATTTGCAACTGCGACCTGACCAAGATTAAGCAAAGTGCTCAACACATACAACAACACAGAGTTACACATGGAATAAACAAACATACAATCAATAATACAGTAGAAAAATCTATATACAGCATGTGCAAATGAGGTAGGATAAGAGAGGTAAGGCAATAAATAGGCCATGGTGGCGAAGTAATTACAATATAGCAATTAAACACTGGAATGGCAGAATATGCAGAAGATGAATGTGCAAGTTGAGATGCTGGGGTGCAAAGGAGCAAGATAAATAAATAAATACAGTATGGGGATGAGGTTGATTGGATGGGCTATTTACAGATGAGCTATGTACTGTACAGGTGCAGTGATCTGTGAGCTGCTCTGACAGCTGGTGCTTAAAGCTAGTAAGGGAGGTAAGAAGTCTCCAGCTTCAGAGATGTTTGCAGTTCGTTCCAGTCATTGGCAGCAGAGAACTGGAAGGAGAGGCGGCCAAAGGAAGAATTTGCTTTGGGGGTGACCAGAGAGAAATACCCGCTGGAGCGCGTGCTACGGGTGGATGCTGCTATGATGACCAGTGAGCTGAGATAATACCTTGCAGAGACTTGTAGATGACCTGGAGCCAGTGGGTTTGACGGCGAGTATGAAGCGATGGGGCTTTGGTGACAAAACAGATGGCACTGTGATAGACTGTATCCAATTTGTTGAGTCGAGTGCTGGAGGCTATTTTGTAAATGACATCGCCGAAGTCTAGGATCGGTAGGATGGTCAGTTTTACGAGGGTATGTTTGGTAGCATGAGAGAAGGATGCTTTGTTGCAAAATTGGAAGCCGATTCGAGATTTAATTTTGGGGATTGGAGACGTTTAATGTCAGTCTGGAAGGAGAGTTTACAGTCTAACCAGACACCTAGGTATTTGTAGTTGTCCACATTAGAGGTCGACCGATTAATCAGAATGGCCGATTAATTAGGGCCGATTTCAAGTTTTCATAGGAATCGGAAATCTGTATTTTTGGACACCGATTTGACTGATTAAAAAAAATACTAATCATATTTTTTTACAACTTTTATTTAACTACGCAAGTCAGATAAGAACACACCTTACCTTTTCAGCTCCGGGATTCAATCTTGCAACCTTACAGTTAACTAGTCCAACTCTCTAACCACCTGCCTCTCACTGCACTCCACGAAGAGCCTGCCTGTTACGCAAATGCAGTAAGGAGCCAAGGTAAGTTGCTAGCTAGCATTAAACTTATCTTTTAAAAAACAATCAATCAATCATAATCACTAGTTAACTACACATGGTTGATGATATTACCAGTTTATCTAGCGTGTCCTGCGTTGCATATAATCGATGCAACGCAGGGGGATGATAAAAAAAAATTAAAAGCACAATCGTTGCACGACTGCATCTAACCATAAACACCAATGCCTTTCTTAAAATCAATAGACAGAAGTATATATTTTTAAACCTGCGTATTTAGCTAATAGAAATCCAGATGAAATTGTGTCACTTCTCTTGCGTTCATTGCACGCAGAGTCAGGTTATATGCAATAGTTGGGCCGCCTGGCTTGTTGCAAACTAATTTGCCAGAATTTTACGTATTTATGACATAACATTGAAGGTTGTACAATGTAACAGGAATATTTAGACTTAGGGAAGCCACCCGTTAGATAAAATTCAGAACGGTTCCCTATTTCACTGAAATAATAAATGTTCCGTTTTCGAAATGATAGTTTCCAGGTTAGACCATATTAATGACCTAAGGCTCGTATTTCTGTGTGTTATTATGTTACAATTAAGTCTATGATATTTGATAGAGCAGTCTGACTGAGCGGTGGTAGGCAGCAGCAGGCTCGTAAGCTTCAAGCATTGCGTGGTTTATGACTTCAAGCCTATCAACTCCCAAGATTAGGCTGGTGTTATCGATGTGAAATGGCTAGCTAGTTAGCTGGGTGCGCGCTAATAGCGTTTCAATCTGTGACGTAACTTGCCCTGATGAAGACAGCTTTGGTAAAATTAAAATTAAAATTGCATCTGAGCTCCTAGAGGGTGCAGCTCTCCTTTATTTTTACGTAACTCGCTCTGAGACCTTGAAGTAGTTGTTCCCCTTGCTCTGCAAGGGCCGCGGCTTTTGTGGAGCGATGGGTAACGCTGCTTTGAGGGTGGCTGTTGTCGATGTGTTCCTGGTTCGAGCCCAGGTAGGGGCGAGGAGAGGGACGGAAGCTATACTGTTACACTGGCAATACTAAAGTGCCTATAAGAACATCCAATAGTCAAAGGTATATGAAATGTAAATGGTATAGAGAGAAATAGTCCTATAAATACTATATTATCTACAACCTAAAACCTCTTACCTTGGTATATTGAAGTCTCATGTTAAAAGGAACCACCAACTTTCATATGTTCTCATGTTCTGAGCAAGGAACTTAAACGTTAGCTTTTTTACATGGCACATATTGCACTTTGACTTTCTTCTCCAAAACTTTGTTTTTGCATTATTTAAACCAAATGTAACATGTTTCATTCTTTATTTCAGGCTAAATAGATCTTTATTGATGTATTATATTAAGTTAAAATTAGTGTTCATTCAGTATTGTTGTAATTGTCATTATTACAAATAAAAAAAAAATCGTTCCTCCATTAATCGGTACCGGCGTTGAAATATCATAATCGGTCGACCTCTAGTCCACATATTTTAAGTCAGAACCGTCCAGAGTAGTGATGCTGGACGGGCGGGCACCGAACAGTTGAATAGCATGCATTTAGTTTTACTTGCATTTAAAAGCAGTTGGAGGACACGGAAGGAGAGTTGTATGCCATTGAAGCTCATCTGGAGGTTAGTTAACACAGTTTCCAACGAAGGGCCAGAGGTATACAGAATGGTGTCGTCTGCGTAGAGGTGGATCAAAGAATCACCAGCAGCAAGAGCGACATCATTGATGTATACAGAGAAGAGAGTCGGCCCGAGATTTGAGCCCTGTGGCACCCCCATAGAGACTGGCAGAGGTCCGGACAACAGGCCCTCTGATTTGACATACTTAACTCTATCAGAGAAGTTGTTGGTGAACCAAGCGAGGCAATCATTTGAGAAACCAAGGCTGTTGAGTCTGCCAATAAGAATTTTGTGCTTGACAGAGTCGAAAGCCTTAGCCAGGTCAATGAATACGGCTGCACAAGAATGTCTTTTATCGATGAAGGTTATGATATCGTTTAGGACCTTGAGCGTGGCTGATGTGCACCCATGACCAGCTCTGAAATCAGATTGCATAGCGCAGAAGGTACGGTGAGATAATGCTTTAAAATATACTCACGTTTGTTGTCTTGTATGTCTCGGCTTGGTGCATGTGTACAGGACGTCACGCTGCTTGCTTAGTGAGTACCACTTCCTCCCAATTCAGCCCATACCTTGCGTAGAACTCAGTACCACTACCTCACAAACACACTTGACCGCCCTCAAGCGAATTAGCGGATCACCTTAAAAGCTAGCTAATGAAGGAACGCAGGCAAGACACTTCAGGCTGAGGAATAAGTTTCACACAACTCAATGTGCTACATTCACCCCTCAAACTTATTCAACAGCGACCGCAGCACAACAGCAGATCCAGGTCATGGCATAACTGTAAAGGACGTCACACCTGGGACAAACTCTGGCTTGGAATAGCACTGCTTGCCTCTCTTCACAGAATGGTCTGGGTCCCACCTTGGTGATCCAGTCCAAAGCAGACTTTTGAGACCAGGCTAGCTAACAAGCGCTGCATAGCATGCTAGCCAGGTTAGCTAACCCGCTAAGGCAAGATTCCTACTACTAGCTATTCCTGCCTCCCCATGGTTGCTTGGGTAGCTCTCTTGTTTAGTGTACATAGTGTTAAATCGCTTGGTTATTCTTAAAGGACCGTGCTGCGGTCAAAGAGGCTAGCCTAGCTTAGACTAATGAGCCTCCTGGCTAATGTCGGCTACCATGTATAACTTCCAGTGAATGACGCTTACTAGCATTCCCCCGGAGCATTGGCAACCTATTCCTATTTTAAATTCCTGGAGTTGGAGGTAGTAAAGGAAGCGTGGGTTGCATGCTCCTTCGATGAGGAAGTAGACCCCGAGCAGCTGCGCCGCTCCACACAAACATAACTGTGATGCCAGTGCCCTTCTTTTTGTCATGGCAAACGGGGCACTATGTCAGCCTTTGCCTGACACCTCTGTGCCTATAAGTGACTCGGTCTTGGGATATCCAGTTATGTGACCAGCTTTTTGTCTGTTTCACTAATCCAGCTCTAAGCAACGTCTTCCCCACTGGATCTCATATAGCAGCAAGGGGCAAGGGCTACCTAGCCCCACCAGGGGTCTGGCAGTGTCTTGGGCGTTGTTTTAAGGGTTGACTATAGGAGATATTTGTGCTGCAGCGATTTGGTCATCACCATACACTGTCTGCTCTTAGTGTGCTTACAGCTGGGACGGGGGAAATTCACTAATCAGTGCGCCATGTGCGCAATACTCAGACTGCCGCATCTGGCGGGGTCAGGTCTGAGCGGTCTGCCATGGGTCGTTTCATTTAGTATCCGTTATGTTGCAATGAATTTGACTGACTGAAAGGGAACATAACGTTATGTCTATAACTACTGTTCCCTGAAGGAGGGAAATGAGGTACAAAACCTGTTTGGCCCCGCGCCACCCGATCCTGGGCTTTGTGAAGAGCGGTATTAAGTGCTCGGATTCATTCCTTCAACCTGTGGAATGTGGGACTTCCAGAGAGTCACGGATTTCATTGGCCTTGTCAGGCATGATTGTAGATCCTTCAACCGAAGTCACGAGAGTACGACTCCCCATAGTATGTTGTACCTCGTTTCCCTCCTACATGGAACAGTAGTTATAATCAATCATAATGTAAAAAAAACAATTCTGACCACGTGGCCTGACAGGGAAGAGGATATTTTGTTTTTGGGCCAGGTCACACGGTCATGAAAAACTCTGGGCTCTAGTATTTGGTCCTATGCTGCTTGCTAAAGCATGCATACACATGCACAAGGCAAAATTATAGGTGTTTCTCAAAATGCATATTACCACGCTCCGAGCACGCAAATTGGAGGACAGGAGAGTCGGAGTCCAAATCAAAGTATGCTAAACGGACCACAGAGGGCACTTCTCAAATGTGTACTCCGTACATATTTTAAAGCATGCATCGATGCAAGCTTAAACGGAAAGTATTCACAGAAATATGCAAACATGTATAAAATTATTAAAATGTCTTTCAATTATTTGAGCTGAAGCGAGAGAAAATAAATTCTGACTTCGTAATTAAATGTTGCTGATTAACATCTCATATTTTATCTTGATAAATTAAGAATTATATGCTGTGTTAATCTTGTCATGTTTACCTGCCTACAATACACACTGTAGAGTTCCTAGATCGCAAGCCCATACATAGTAAGTCAATAGGGCTAACTGGCTAGCTAGCTAACCACAAAGAATTCGTAACTAGCTACTCATGAAAAAATTACATTTACCTTGCATAACATCAGTTATAGATCCATTTTGCCTGTTTAACTAACTGGCTAGCTGGATTATTACGATTCACATATATTGAAGTGTAATATTCACATAGTTGTAAGTATTGTGTATATTTAGTTCTGTGTCTATTGTTGCCATTGTCCTGGCTGGAAGAAGGTTCAGTGAATGGGAAGTGCAGCGTGAGGTAATACAGTAGGGGAGTGAAAGTGCTTCTCAAATGTCATGTTTTATGTGTTCTCTACACTCGTCCTCACAAGACCAAGAGAACGTCCTCAGAGAATGCACTTGGAACATGAGTGTGTGGAGCACGGTAGTATGCATATTGAGAAACACCTAGAGTGTATTAATATTTGCATATTCATGAACATTCCCCGCACCTATGGGAGCTACCTCATCAAGTGGGTAGCATCCATAACATCTTCATGAATAGCTGTTTATGATGGTAATCCCCTGAAGATATGGGAATGAAAGGGAATATGGTGCTGCTGGATAATTAGTATGTTTTAGCAGGCTGCAGAAGGTCCTTAGGGATACAGTGAGTGGTTAGCTACAGTGCATTTGGAAAGTATTCAGACCCCTTCCCTTTTTTCTATTTATTTTTTACGTTACAGCCTTATTCTAAAATGGATCAAATAAAATCCTCATCATCAAACCCAAAACCCCATAATGACAAAGCAAAAACAGATTTAAAAAAAAAAAATGTTGCAAATATAAGTAAAAACAAAAATACCATATTTGCATAAGTATTCAAACCCTTTGCTATGAGACCCTTTGCTATGAGAATTGAGCTCAGGTGCATTCTGTATGTTCAGGTGCATTGGAGTATCTGTCCATAGGACCACTTTAAGCTGTACACTTCACAGAGCTGGGCTGTACGGAAGAGTGGCCAGAAAAAAGCCATCGCTTGAAGAAAAAAGTAAGCAAACACGTTTGGTGTTCGCCAAAAGGCATGTGGGAGACTCCCCAAACATATGGAAGAAGGTACTCTAGTCAGATGAGACTAAAATTGAGCTTTTTGGCCATCAAGGAAAACCCTATGTCTGGCCCAAACCCAACACCTCTCATCACCCCGAGAACAGTGAAGCATGATGGGGCAGTATCATGCTTTGGAGATGTTTTTCATCAGCGGGGACTGGGAAAATGGTCAAAATGAAAGGAATGATGGTTGGCACTAAATACAGGGAAATTCTTGAGGGAAACTTGTTTTAGTGTTCCAGAGATTTGAGACTGGGACCGAGGTTCACCTTCCAGCAGGACAATGACCCTAAGTATACTGCTAAAGCAACAATCGAGTGGTTTAAGGGGAAACATTTAAATGTCTTGGAATGGCCTAGTCAAATCCCAGACCTCAATTCAATTGAGAATCTGTAGTATGACTGTAGTATGACACCAGCGGAATCCATCCAACTTGAAGGACCTGGATCAGATTTGCCTTAACTTGTTATGGCTGCAATCCCAATACCGGGATCGATATGACAACTACCAGTGAAAATAGAGGCCGCCAAATTCAAACCACAGAAATCTCATAATTACAATTCCGAAAACATACATGTGTTTTATATAATTTTAAAGCTATTCTCGTTGTTAATCCCACCAAAGTGTCTGATTTCAAATAGGCTTTTTAGCGAAAGCACTACAAACTATTATGTTAGGTCTCCACCAAATCACAATCAGCACAGCCATTTTCCAGCGAAATATAGCATTCACAAAAAACAGAATTAAAGATAAAATGAATCACTAACCTTGAATTATCTTCATCAGATGACACCCATAGGACTTCATGTTCCACAATACATGCATATTTTGTTTGATAAAGTTCATATTGATATAAACAAATCTGTGATTTTGCATAGCCACATCCTTTCAACAGAAATACTCATCATAAATGTAGATGATAATAAAAGTTATACACATGGAATTATAGATATACCTCTCCTTAATGCAACCGCTGGAAGTGAAAACTCATCCATATCTCACTATAATTTCAATGAGAGGTGGGTTGAAGATCTGCCACTCCCAGAAAAAAAACAGGAAGTGGAATTTCTCAGGTTTTTGCCTGCTATCTGAGTTCTGTTATACTCACAGACATAATTCAAACAGTTTTAGAAACCTTCAGAGTGTTTTCTATCCAATACTAATAATAATATGTATATATTAGCAACTGAGACTAAGGAGCAGGCCATTTACAATGGGCACCTTTTCATCCAAGCTACTCAATACTGCCCCTGCAGCCATAAAAAGTTAAAGAATGGGCAAAAATCCCAGTGGCTAGATGTGCTAAGCTTATAGAGAGATACCCCAAGCCTTAATTGCTGCAACAGATGGCGCAACAAAATATTGCCTTTGGGGGGGTGAATAGCTAAGCATGCTGAAGTTTTCAGTTTTTTTGTGTTATCTCCATGAAGGAGACTAGACATCTACCACTAGCATCTTCAAAGTGGTAGGCATGAGGTGTAAATCAAATGATACAAACCCCCAAAAATCTATTTTAATTCCAGGTTGTAAGGCAACAAAATAGGAAAAATGCCAAATTGTCTGAATACTTTTGCATGCCACTGTACATTCCTGAATGCACTGTCTACACACTACCAGAGCTACAATGATGTTGCAGGCTACAAAACATGTTCCACCTCACCTCACCTCATAGTACTACAGTCATGAGTAGGAAATAGTAGGATTGAGAAAGAGACAGATTGATTATTATTATAGATTGATTATTATTCTTCATAATTGTGACTCCATTAGCTCAACTTACTGTGTGAGTCATTAGGAAAGGCACATATTGATTTATTCCGTAGCACTTTACATCATAGCACATAAGAAAGTGTTAACATCATGGTAATAGTATGGTAACCAGAAATATTGCTTATCTTTCATAATATTTCATTACTGACTGAGACACGTCAATTCAAGCTTTCAAAACTCAGAGTTAAAGGCATCTGAAATGCCAAAGATATCTTCAGTTCATATTTAATTTGTAGGACACATCCATAAATGTAAAATTACCTTTAATTGATGTTAATATTGGTTACTTAAAGCTATTTAATGACCACGGAGATGTTATCAAATCAGCATTTTTAACAAACTATGCTTCAGCTCTCATCAGCTCAGTTGATTGCAGGACATAAAAGGCAGTAACAATATGATCACACTGGGCACACCACGTCCTTTCAAAGTACAGTTGAAGTCGGAAGTTTACATACACTTAGGTTAGAGTCATTCAAACTAGTTTTTCAGCCACTCCACAAATTTCATGTTAACAAACTATAGTTTTGGTAAGTCGGTTAGGACATCTATTTTGTGCAAGACACAAGTAATTATTTCAACAATTGTTTACGGACAGATTATTTCACTTTTATTTTACTTTATCACAATTCCAGTGGGTCAGACGTTTACATACACTAAGTTGACTGTGCCTTTAAACAGCTTGGAAAATTACAGAACATGATGTCATGGCTTTAGAAGCTTCTGATAGGCTGATTGACATAATTTCAGTCAATTGGAGGTGTACCTGTGGATGTATTTCAAGGCCTATCTTCAAACTCAGTGCCTCTTTGCTTGGTATCATGGGAAAATCAAAAGAAATCAGCCAAGACCTCAGAAAAAAATTGTAGATATCCACAAGTTTGGTTCATCCTTGGGAGCAATTTCCAAATGCCTGAAGGTACCACATCTGTACAAACAATAGTATAAACACAATGGGACCATGCAGCCGTCATACCGCTCAGGAAGGAGACGCGTTCTGTCTCCTAGAGATGAACGTACGTTGGTGCGAAAAGTGCAAATCAATTCCAGGAACAACAGGAAAGGACCTTGTGAAGATGCTGGAGGAAACAGGTACAAAAGTATCTATATCCACAGTAAAACGAGTTCTATATCGACATAACCTGAAAGGTCGCATAGCAAGGAAGAAGCCACTGCTCCAAAACCACCATAAAAATGCCAGACTACAGTTTGCAACTGCACATGAGGACAAAGATCTTACTTTTTGGAGAAATGTCCTCTGTTCCATCAAAAATAGAACTGTTTGGCCGTAATGACCATCGTTATGTTTGGAGGTAAACGGGGAAGCTTGCAAGCTGAAGAACACCATCCCAACCGTGAATCACAGGGGTGGCAGTATCCTGTGTGGGGGTGCTTGCTGCAGGAGGGACTGCTGCACTTCACAAAATCGATGGCTTCATGAGGAATGAAAATTAGGTGTAGATATGGAAGCAACATCTAAAGACATCAGTCAGGAAGTTAAAGCTTGGTCCCAAATGGGTCTTCCAAATGGACAATGACCCCAAGCATACTTCCAAAGTTGTGGCAAAATGGCCTTGACAACAAAGTCAAGTTATTGGATTGGCCACCACAAAGCCCTGACCTCAATTCTATAAAAAAATTGTGGGCCGAACTAAAAAGCGTGTGCAAGCAAGGAGGCCTACAAACCTGACTCAGTTACAGGAGGAATGGGCCACAATCCACCGAATTTATTGTGCGAAGCTTGTGGAAATCTACCTGAAACATTTGACCCAAGTTAAACAATTTAAAGGCAATGCTACAAAATACTAATTGAGTTTATGTAAACTTCTGATCCACTGGGAATGTGATGAAAGAAATAAAAGCTGAATAAATAATTCTCTCTACTATTATTCTGACATTTCACATTCTTAAAATAGCGTGGTGATCCTAACTGACCCAATACAGGGAATTTTAATCAGACTAAAATGTGAAAACTGATTTTAAATGTAGTTGGCTAAGGTATATGTAAACTTCTGACTTCAACCATAGTATGTATCATTTGGTAATATTTGTTTTGACACATTGATCAAGGAGATTACAACCTATATTCACCAACTCAAAAATACAGACGAAAAGGTATTTTGACTTTCCAACGTGTTATGTATCTCTATCTTAAAGCACAACCAAATTCCAATGGAAAAGCAATGTCTGATTTTTTATTTAGTTGTGCCATGACTTTGCCCTCTTTGGGTACAGAGAGCACCATCCACCGCTCTCTGCTCCTACAACCATGCTGCTGTGGTCAGAGAGGTCGTAAATTCCTAAGGAAGACCCTGCCTCATGGCCACACGGTATTGAGACAGAGTGAAGTTTCATAGAGAACAAAGGAATTTCTTCCACCTCACAGAACTTGAGGTCCGAACAACATTTCTCTTCCGGAGAAGGTATAAGAGATCGGTGAAGAATCCAGCTACGAACTGGTCCATTTGTTACATTTTGGTGAAGCTCATGGGAGACGGTGCGGCCACATTACCATAACGCTGTTTATATAATAGCCTCAGATATGAGGTTTACATCTAATTGTTGTATAAGATGAATGAGTGAGGATGATACTGTTTGTAAAAATGTGTAATGTGATTTTGGACTGTTTAATGAAGGAAACTCCAATTCCCTTTTGAGCTGAACTAAACCAGAGGACCGCCCATGAGCCAGCCCAGTTAGGGTCAGGCATCCTGGGACAGCCCCTTTTCTGCAATTCCCGAATAAAACCCCAACTTTGAGAAGCTCTCACTAGACCACGTTTTTCTCCATTACGAGAGGGCAAAGGTTACAGACCATGTTTTCTCTCAATCACGAGAGGACAAAGGTTGAGACGATTGCTGAATCTTTTAACCATACCACGTGGTTAAACTCTTAGACTATCGATACCGAGGGATTCGGTATCATTGAACTCGAAGAACGACAACCGCAGAGACATCCATTCTACAACAACATGAATAAATGTCACTCTGAACTATCCATTCTGACAGAAAGAGAGAGAGGACAGAAACTCTCAACAGAAACTAACTTTTCAGCAGAGATCCCGACGACACACCTAGCCTAAATATATATATTGATTGCAGTTGTTCCCGAATGAGTGAGCGTTCATGTGCAAAGGATTAGCATTTCAATTGTTATAATTATCAACTTTTCTTCTCAGTCGACCCCCACTTCCCTTTTGTACAACAAGCCGTCATGCCGGTTTAGCCCACTAGGGGCACATTCTCCTATCATTTCGTGTAACCATATTTACTTTGTTTGTTTGTTTGTTTTTGTATTTCTGTGAATTACTTAGTTATACATGATTTAAGACAATTGATGTATGGATGACTCAATAGTGAAGACTGGTTTCGTGCAGATAACCAACAATTTACGATGTTTGGAATGAGACTAATGTGAGGTAAAGTAAATAATTCATTAATTCGAAGACTAATTGATCAGATATAAAATATCTGAAAAGTTATATTAGGAAATTATAACTTTGTAATCTGAATATTTTTCCTTGGTGCCCCGACTTCCTAGTTAATTACAGTTACATGATTAATCAGTTTAATCGCGTAATATTAATTGCAGAATCTTTGATAAAAACAACGTCTTCAGTTAATGATAGTAAAGACACGACAGTTGTCACCCAAAATATCACTGCGCTTTCAACAATTTTAACTGCACAGCAAAGTTAAAATGGGAATACAATGTCAGTTATTTCCTTTATTTATTCAACAGATTTAATGCGTTATCACAGTTCTTCATCTAGTAGTATAACTAAATGACCTGGATGGCAGTTGAGATTAAATTCAATGGTAAAAGTGTTCAAGACTCTGCACAGATTTTCCAGATGTTAAGATCTTCTCAGACCTGCGACGACATGCTATCTTGAAAATATTATAGTAACCTCAAAATGTGGCCATGGATGTGTTACTCATTTTAAGGTTGAATGTTACATTAGATGTAAGATGGCCTTAACATTAAACTATTTACTGTATAACAAAAGTCATATTTAATTGTGTTTGGTTGACAACGCAACTCAATATCAACATTTAAAGGAGACGTATCTACTGCTTGGATAGATCCGTTTGAGCCACTGGCTTGATCCCATTCTTTAACACTTGAACCGCCTAGGCCCTAGGCCAACGGCCACTGACTTGATCCCATTCTTTAACACTTGAACCGCCTAGGCCCTAGGCCAACGCCCACTGGCTTGATCCCATTCTTTAACACTTGAACCGCCTAGGCCCTAGGCCAATGGCCACTGGCTTGATCCCATTCTTTAACACTTGAACCGCCCTAGGCCTTAGGCCAACGGCCACTGGCTTGATCCCATTCTTTAACACTTGAACCGCCTAGGCCCTAGGCCAACGGCCACTGGCTTGATCCCATTCTTTAACACTTGAACCGCCTAGGCCCTAGGCCAATGGCCACTGGCTTGATCCCATTCTTTAACACTTGAACCGCCCTAGGCCCTAGGCCAACGGCCACTGGCTTGATCCCATTCTTTAACACTTGAACCGCCCTAGGCCCTAGGCCAACGGCCACTGGCTTGATCCCATTCTTTAACACTTGAACCGCCCTAGGCCCTAGGCCAACGGCCACTGGCTTGATCCCATTCTTTAACACTTGAACCGCCCTAGGCCCTAGGCCAACGGCCACTGGCGTTTGTTCGGCTCTTTCCCTGACTGCTCCTTCCTTGACTTTTCCTAAATGTTTTGTATTTTACACTGCTCATTTATCAGAATTTGGAAATCACAAACAGAATAGTATTTAGAGCCTTTTTACTTGTTATTTTCACACCTATTCCGAATGTAAGCTGCCAAGACAACGTGCTGTAGGACGTTGGTACCCAGCCAGGCGCTAATGTTTCTCTCTCTCCTCACTGAATGAATGACACATGGATAAAAGGGTAATAATTGTGCACCTTCACCATTTCATTTAAAATAGGCTAACAGAATGGTACAGAGGGTGAAGAGGTTGATTGAATTTAGAAAGACAACTGTGTAATGATTAGTTTGTGTTATGCCTTTTTATCAGCAGCGATGTAATTTGACAGTACACTTACTGGGTTGATGCAATTCCCTTTTATGTATTACTTTGTAAAAATAAGCTGTTATGGGACTGTTCAATTTACTTTAACTCTATAACTAATCAAATGCATTGTCAGGGAAACCAAAACATGTGACATATTGCAGTAGGCTTTTAGAATAATGCAAAACATATCCTTGACTCTATCCACAGCGCCGCAAACAATGCCAGCCGCCTGAATGAATGACAAATGGATAGAATAGGCGATAATTGTTTCAAGTTACTTCGCAATCGAATTTAAATTAGACCTTACTGAAGGATGAGGCTGATTTAATTTAGAACAACAATAATGTAATGATTAGTTTGTGTTTTGCCTATTAATCAACTGTGGATCTCGTTTTAATAATTTGACCGCGCATCTTACGTGTTGATACCATTCTCTTTTACATTTTACTTTGTAAAATACAGGACTGTTTTATTTACGGTATTATTGACTGTAACTCTATCACTAATTGAATGTATTGTCAGGGAAAGGAAAACATGCTGTGTGTTGCAGTAGGCCTTTAGAATAATGCAAAACATATCCTTGACTCGATCCAAATTGATGAGAGGGAAACAAACAATGCCAGTCAGCCTGCACAGCCGGCCCATTGAATCTACACCTTAAACTGTACCGAAACTAATTTCGCAATTTAATAAGAGTTACAAGATTATATTAACTATAGACAAGATTAAAGACTATAGACAAGATTAAATTAACAATCTGATGAGTGACAATATTAGGCATATCAGTTGTCAAATTGTACATGAAGTGATGGGCGCATCTTGTACATGACAGACGCAGGGAAAGGAGCATTGCTTTATCAAATCCTCCTTCAGTCCCATGCAAGAGCATATTCTGCAGTTTCTATGACACTTTGTCTAACAAATTAAACTATTCAAGAGGTGCAGCTCTTTTTCCAAATTGCACTTTTTGCAAGAATATCGTGCTGTCTATGACCACTCCACTGTCCATGCATTAAACTCATGACCACTCCACTGTCTGTGCATTCAGCTCATGGCCACTCCACTGTCTGTGCATTAAACTCATGACCACTCCACTGTCCATGCATTAAACTCATGACCACTCCACTGTCCGAGCATTCAACTCATGGCTACTCCACTGTCCGTGCATTCAACTCATGGCCACTCAACTGTCTGTGCATTCAGCACATGGCCACTCCACTGTCCGTGCATTCAACTCATGGCCACTCCACTGTCTGTGCATTCAGCACATGGCCACTCCACTGTCCATGCATTCAGCACATGACCACTCCACTGTCCATGCATTCAGCACATGGCCACTCCACTGTCCGTGCATTCAGCACATGGCCACTCCACTGTCCATGCATTCAGCACATGGCCACTCCACTGTCCATGCATTCAGCACATGGCCACTCCACTGTCCATGCATTCAGCACATGGCCACTCCACTGTCCGTACATTCAGCACATGGCCACTCCACTGTCCATGCATTCAGCACATGGCCACTCCACTGTCCGTGCATTCAGCACATGGCCACTCGTGCAGCAGCATTGCTCTGGCTACTATAAGGAAACACTAGTACTGCAATAAACCTAATTTAATATATGCTGTTCTGTTGTCAATGGATGAATAGGAGCTAAAACTTTTGGTGAGTACTTGCTGAATGGCTTTCAATATCTGGGGAAAGATGAAACCAGGCCAGCGGGTGAGCGACTGTCTGAGACTGTGGGTTTGAGATTCCTGGAGCCTTACATGGGCAAATGTGGACATGTGACCATGGAAAACTTTGTCACATCAATATCACTGGCAAGACAAGTTGATTGCAAAGAAGACTAGCATGCTGGGAACAGTGAACAGATAAAAGGCAGGAGCTGCCCCCCTCTGCACAGAACAACATACCAGCGGAGCTGTACTCCACATCAGTGATGGAGAGTGGTCAGCAACACACACGGTGTACAGATGGAAAATACATATGAGTGTTTGCATCCTCAGCACCATAAATCCCACTGGATCTGATATGTGAGCTTCGTGAGAACCACATGAACGCCAAGAAAGAAGCTACAGCTCCAAGCAGGCAGCAGGTCCTGCTCTCCCTCTTCCCCAAGCAGCACAGCTCCAAGCAGCCAGCAGGTCCTGCTCTCCCTCTTCCCCAAGCAGCACAGCTCCAAGCAGGCAGCAGGTCCTGCTCTCCCTCTTCCCCAAGCAGCACAGCTCCAAGCAGGCAGCAGGTCCTGCTCTCCCTCTTCCCCAGGCAGCACAGCTCCAAGCAGGCAGCAGGTCCTGCTCTCCCTCTTCCCCAAGCAGCACAGCTCCAAGCAGGCAGCAGGTCCTGCTCTCCCTCTTCCCCAAGCAGCACAGCTCCAAGCAGGCAGCAGGTCCTGCTCTCCCTCTTCCCCAAGCAGCACAGCTCCAAGCAGGCAGCAGGTCCTGCTCTCCCTCTTGCCCAAGCAGCACAGCTTCAAGCAGGCAGCAGGTCCTGCTCTCCCTCTTCCCCAAGCAGCATAGCTCCAAGCAGGCAGCAGGTCCTGCTCTCCCTCTTCCCCAAGCAGCACAGCTCCAAGTAGGCAGCAGGTTCTGCTCTCCCTCTTCCCCAAGCAGCACAGCTTCAAGCAGGCAGCAGGTCCTGCTCTCCCTCTTCCCCAAGCAGCACAGCTCCAAGCAGGCAGCAGGTCCTGCTCTCCCTCTTGGCCAAGCAGCACAGCTTCAAGCAGGCAGCAGGTCCTGCTCTCCCTCTTCCCCAAGCAGCACAGCTCCAAGCAGGCAGCAGGTCCTGCTCTCCCTCTTCCCCAAGCAGCACAGCTCCAAGCAGGCATAGACTAAGTCAGTGGCACAGTTGGAACTATCCAAGCAGAAAATACATCTGTTTCAAATGTTGCTATTTGGTTGCATAAAATAAAATGTAATTAAATAGCTTTGCATTTTAAATGAACCAGAGCTTGAAACCCTAGTCCTATTCTATTGTCTATATTTAGTTGAATTCTGGGTTTAATTGAAACAAAAGCTGTTGATGACTTTGCAAATGCTATATAGGCCTAAATACACTGCATGACCAAACATACTATATGTGGACACCTGCTCGTCAAACATGTCACTCAAAAATTATGGGCATATATTTGGTGTTGGTCCTCCATTTGCTGCTATAACAGCCTCCACTCTTCTGGGAAGGCTTCCCACTAGATGTTGGAACATTGCTGCGGGGATTTGCTTCCATTCAGCCACAAGAGCATTAGTGAAGTTGGGCACTGATGTTAGGCCTGGCTCGCAGTCGGCATTCCAATTCATCCCAAAGGTGTTCGATGGGGTTGAGGTCAGGGCTCTGTGCAGGCCAGTCAAGTTCTTCCACACCAATCTCAACAAACCATTTCTGTAGAGACCTCGTGTTGTGCTTGGGGGCATTTTCATGCTGAAACAGGAAAGGGCCTTCCCCAAAATGTTGCCACAATGTTGGAAGCACAGAATCGTCTGAAATGTCATTGTATGCTGTAGCATTAAGATTTCCCCTCACTGGACCTGGAACTAGCCCGAACCATGAAAAAACAGCCCCAGACCATTATTCCTCCTAAACCAAACTTTACAGTTGGCACTATGCATTGGGGCAGATAGCATTCCCCCGGGCATTTTTCCACTTCACAATAACAGCACTTACAGGTCAGGAATTTGACAAAACTGACTTGTTGGAAAGGTGTCATCCTATGACGGTGCCACGTTGAAAGTCACTGAGCTCTTCAGTAAGGCCATTCTACTGCCAATGTTTGTCTATGTAGATTTCAAGGCTGTGCACTCAATTTTACACTCCTGTCAGCAATGGTTGTGGCTGAAATAGCCCAAACCACTCACTTGAAGGGCTGTCCTCATACTTTTGTATATATAGTGTAGCATCACTGTTGATATATGTGTGATAAAGTATGGTCACATTTCATTTGCTCTGTTAAACCTACCCTTTGGAATGACTCTGAAAGCAATAGTGAATCTATTTAGTTTTCAAGTGATCTCTCCACATCATTCCCATGAAATTACATTGGCAATAGTCAGTGAACAAAAACAGCCGGGCTGGTTTAATGCCCTAGATGGGAGGCCAAAGGGTAAGTGAATATATATCAGTTCTCCAGGAGGAGGTGCTGGCAGCAACATTTTTATGGTGATTTCAGACTTTTGTTGCAACCTACAGTCAATGAATGTTTTTGGGTGAGCTGTGATTCATAGGTGTGTTGTGTATGCTGAATAATGTCATTTCTGTTGTTTTGCAGTGACGTCTCTGTAAGGCCTGAAACTGGACTAGGAAGTACAGTACTATGGGACGTGGCTACGGATCTTGACCCAAAATGGCCGCTGTGTGTTTTAATCCTTGCAGTCGCCTCAAAGGAAACAACTCATCGATGGGCCTCTGTATCACTGACAGAACACACTAAGGATCAGCCTCATCACACTAAGGATTGATTCTCTCAAGGTTATCCTCCTTAGTCGGAATACAGATGTTTCTTCTCCATTATCTGCAGCTCAGACTTGGAATTAAATGGTCTCCCATACTTCAGTGATTTCAATATCAGATCTTTATCACAGTCTAAAGGATATTGCGTCACCTTCCTGACTAGAGCAGGTGGTATATACATTGAATAGCCTATATTCGTCATTGAACTGAAAACACCTCTGATGCTATTCCGAATCTAAAGGACTTCTCCCTCTAACCTCTAACCTCAACTGGCATACCCCTATAGCTCTACATAGTGTTTTTCTACAATGAATACCTTTAGTCTCCCTCAGTGTGTCCTTCTGCTTCTCAGTACTCTACTGGGCCTGTGTCAGGGCCTGGAGTTCAGGGGTTCTGAGGGCCAGTGGGCACGGTACCTCCGCTGGGATGCCAGTACCAGAAGTGACCTCACATTCCAGTTCCAAACAGACACGTCCGACGCCCTGATCCTCTACTTCGACGACGGCGGCTACTGTGACTTCCTGCTTCTCACCATAACGGAAGGGAAGCTACAGCTTCGCTTCAGCATTGATTGCGCTGAGACCACAGTCACCGCTGACAAATCGGTCAACGACAGCTGCTGGCACTTTGCGATGGTCAGCCGACACAACCTCAGAACGGTCTTGGCCCTGGACGGGCAGACCAAGGCGGAGGATGTTCGACCAGAGCGCCAGTTCATGATTGTCGTCAGTGACCTGTTCCTCGGGGGCATACCCGGAGACATCAGGACCTCGGTCATCACCCTGCCGACGGTTAGAGAGCTGCCCCCGTTCAAAGGAGTTATCACAGATCTGAATTACGGGAACAAGGTTCCCAAGCTGATCAACAGTCAGAAGGTACGTCTGGAGGAGATGGGTCTCTGTACAGGGACCCCGTGTGAGAATGGAGGCTCCTGCTTCGTGGCTGATGGAGAACCCTACTGCGACTGCTCCAAAACGGGATATACAGGAAGGACCTGCAGCCAAGGTAAGATGATTCTGTCTTACCAACCAATTGATGTTACTAATTGTAGATAAGTAACTATAAATTTGTGTAACTATACATTATGTAAACTGTTTTTATATTGAGATAACTTCATATTATCTCAAAGGTTTTTGTTACATTGTTAGTTCCATGTTAAAAGAACACACTCCCACAATTTTGGGCTTTTGCATTTATAATTTACGAGACACAGATTCACTGTTATAGAATGCGGGACTTCTCTGTGTGGGTGGTTCCTCTTTCTCAGTGGATTTAAAAGGGAATGTTTGTTGTTTGTGGGCGTTATATCGGAAGTGGTATGCGAGGAAATAGCGTCTCTTTCGATTACTACTTTTAGGAGATATCTGTACAGGGATACAGTATCATTTGATAACAGTCATATTACAAAGTTCAGATCTTTCTCTTCCCATCCAAATATTTGTTTTACAGGGACCATAAGTGTAGAAAATAGTTTGAATAATAAGTAACAGCTTTATCTTCCTCCCTCTGGACACTTAGGCTATCTCTGCTATGTATCTTATTGAGATGTGGTACTCTGACAAGGCTCATAGTAAAATCCTATTTCTGTTCATGCCTTTAGTTCTGCCTTTTTTATGAGACAAAGGAAACTAATGTAGATGACACCACATGCTCTTCTTCTCTTTCATCTGGGTGTTATGGGTATAGAGAACCAGGGAGTTTGATTGACTGCTGACCCACTTCCTGTTCCTACCTGGTTAGACCACTTCCTGGCTGGTTAGATCAGAGTGACCCGGTCAAAAGACGACACAACTATCTTGAAACAAGAGGGAATGAATGCACACTGAATACTCCTCCATTGTGGTTCACTACCTTAGACTGAAGCTTTTAATTCGCCTATTGGGTTCTTTTAGATATTAGTTACTACACTCCACTGCTATGCTTAGCATTCCAAAACACAACATACTAACGGCAGTAATAATACAGGGTGCAACCGTATATATTTTTGAATGGTTTAGAACAGTATACAACATGTCAGAATCAGTGACTGGACACTAAAACATGTCAGAATCAGTGACTGGACACTACAACATGTCAGAATCAGTGACTGGACACTACAACATGTCAGAATCAGTGACTGGACACTACAACATGTCAGAATCAGTGACTGGACACTACAACATGTCCTCTGCACTGTAGTCAGACTCAGTGCAGACTGTAGTCAGATTCAGACATTATCCTTTGGCCTGGTTCTATTCTTTCTCTCCCTCTTTCCAACAATGAGGAGAGGAGAAGAGGAGAGAGAGGAGAGAGAGGAAAAGAGATCCATCCAGTCGTTTGAGAGCTTCTCTCAGGCCGTGGGGGCGATGACATCCTTGTGCTAAAACAACCTAGATTGAAGAGGTTACTTGTGATTCAGGACAACAGTTGAATAGAGGGCCATGTCGTCGCCCCAGGACAGAGTTTATAATTCACAACACAGCAGCCTTATTATGGAGAGGACAAATGCCACTAGACAGGAGAACGGCACTCTGCTGCGGCCTTAGCTAGACTTGGTGTCCAGCTCACACACAGCAGTCCAGGCTATTTCTCTCTCTAGCTCTCTCTCTCTATCTCTCTCTATGTGTCTCTCTCTCTCTGTCTCTGCCAGTCTTAGCTGATGTGGCTGCTTGTTGATTACACCATGGATACTCTGAAGCATAATTTGGAGGATAATGAGAACAGAAATGGTGGGACAAATACCACACTAAATTCAAACTGACATCAGCAATCGACTACGTCTTACAGGGAGGTTTTTGTTGCCATAGTGTGTCTACAGCAACACTTACTGCTAAAGCTTAGCTGTTGTTTTTCTAAAGACAGTCTTGCACTTGCAGGCAGGCTTTATGTACTGTCTGTTGTATAAGTACAGACAGCATATTTTTCCAACATTGCTAATAATCCCCATCAGCATTGGAGACGCAACTGTTATTTCTGTGTGTGTGTGTGTCTGTGCAGTGTTATGCTGATTGAGGCTGTTGATGCAGCATCATGTGTTACACTAATGAGTAATGGGGCAATCTGTCAGACCTGTGCGTGTTCACTGTGTGTGTGCGCGTGTGTGTGCGCGCGTGTTCACTTTGCGTGTGTGTTTGCATGTGGAAGGCAAGACAAAGCTGTATAGCTACAGTTTGCTAGCCTAGAGGTGGCTGGACCAGGCTTCAACCAGCAGGCAGATTGCTGGCCTCACTAGGCCTAAGAAGTATTTAGCTGCTAGACTGGGATGGGTTATTTGTCCACTCAGTTTTCCCTGTTTAACTGTGGATGAGAACACTACATGGACTAAACTAAAGTAAGAGCACAGGGTGACTGAGTTAGCTTAGCCTAGCCTAGCTTAAACATCAGCAACATCCTCATCGTCATCTCAACCCTTCATGATGACTGGGTTAGCCTAGCATAAACATGAGCCACATCCTCAGCAGCATCCCAGCCCTCAGCCCTTCATGATGACGACGTTAGCCCAAACCTAGCTGAAACATCACAGATTATTTGGGTTAGCTTAGCTAGCATCGCAGCCTTCAGCGCCCAGACATGATCTCAGGCCCCACAAGATGAAACAACATCAACATCATTACATTACATCAGAACCATCATCAGCCCCACACGATGACTTATTTAGCCTAGCCATAGCTAGCTGGAACTTAATCATTATCAGCGCCAATCATCATCCCAGCCCTCATCCTGCCCATGTCCTCACAAGGGCAGATAGCCTAGTGAGCTTTGGGCCATTAACCGAAAGGTTGCCGGTTAGAATCCCCCAGCTAACTTGGTAAAACAATCATTGATGTGCCCTTGAGCAAGGCACTTAACCCTAATTACTCCTATAAGATGCTCTGGATAAGAGTGGCTACCAAATGACTTAAATGTAGATAAAAGCTCAGCCTCACACAGGGTGACTGGGTTAGCGTTAGCCTAGCTGAAACGTTATGATCATCCCTGCCCACAGCTCCATCAGAGCTCAGCCTCACACAGGGTGACTGGGTTAGCGTTAGCCTAGCTGAAACGTTATGATCATCCCTGCCCACAGCTCCATCAGAGCTCAGCCTCACACAGGGTGACTGGGTTAGCGTTAGCCTAGCTGAAACGTTATGATCATCCCTGCCCACAGCTCCATCAGAGCTCAGCCTCACACAGGGTGACTGGGTTAGCGTTAGCCTAGCTGAAACGTTATGATCATCCCTGCCCACAGCTCCATCAGAGCTCAGCCTCACACAGGGTGACTGGGTTAGCGTTAGCCTAGCTGAAACGTTATGATCATCCCTGCCCACAGCTCCATCAGAGCTCAGCCTCACACAGGGTGACTGGGTTAGCGTTAGCCTAGCTGAAACGTTATGATCATCCCTGCCCACAGCTCCATCAGAGCTCAGCCTCACACAGGGTGACTGGGTTAGCGTTAGCCTAGCTGAAACGTTATGATCATCCCTGCCCACAGCTCCATCAGAGCTCAGCCTCACACAGGGTGACTGGGTTAGCGTTAGCCTAGCTGAAACGTTATGATCATCCCTGCCCACAGCTCCATCAGAGCTCAGCCTCACACAGGGTGACTGGGTTAGCGTTAGCCTAGCTGAAACGTTATGATCATCCCTGCCCACAGCTCCATCAGAGCTCAGCCTCACACAGGGTGACTGGGTTAGCGTTAGCCTAGCTGAAACGTTATGATCATCCCTGCCCACAGCTCCATCAGAGCTCAGCCTCACACAGGGTGACTGGGTTAGCGTTAGCCTAGCTGAAACGTTATGATCATCCCTGCCCACAGCTCCATCAGAGCTCAGCCCTAAACACTGCCCTCCAGCAGATGAAGACGATCGACAGTTGGCCATAAAACACATGCTCAGTCTGTCTGCCCATGTGGCTAAGTACGTCTGTGTGTCAGGGTATTGGAATCAGGCACTGTTTTCTCGCCGTTCTGCTGCTCAGTGAACTGGTGTTATAATCAGTCAAGACTATGTCAAAAACGGCATTTCCTATGTAGTGTGCCTCTCCTGACCAGGGTGTCAAGGGGGAAAGGGGCATACCTAGTCAGTTGCGCAACTCAATACATTCAACCGAAATGTGTCTTCCGCATTTAACCCAACCCCTTTGAATCAGAGAGGTGCAGGGGGCTGCCTTAATTAATCAATGTCATTGGGGAGCAGTTGTTGTTTAAACTGCTTTGTAGGCTTGTAGAATGTAAACAAACTGATCCCCATTCTCTCATCACACTTCTTCCACTTCCTCTTTTTTAATGAGCAGTTTAAATAGGCCTCGTTTTGCTTCAAATTTCGTCGTTGTCTGAGAAAACACTAGTAATTGAAGGCTAGTAAAATCTTAAACACGTTCTGAAACGATTCTTGCAAGCTTAGCTTTGGGGATTAATAAACATACATGGAAAAATGACCGTTTCAATAATATTACTATGAAAATAGGTCAGGGGGAAAAGAGGGAGGACGTGTGAGTGTGAGTGTGTGTGTATGTGTGTGTGTGTGTGTGTGTATGTGTGTGTGTGTGTGTGTGTGTGCATTCACATGTTTCGTGTGCTTGTGTCTGTGTGTCTTTGCATGCGCCTAATTCCAACACAGTCAGAGCTCAGAGGGCACTTGTGTCTGTGTCCAAGCCTGAAAGTGATGTTAGGATTTGCACGGGCAGGGATGGAGGATGGTGATGCATGCTGTGGCTGGTCAAATGGAGCAGGAAAAGGATTACACAGAAACCACATGTTATTCTATCTGCTGTCCATTGGCTTGTTCTGGACACTGCAGCCAGTCCCCTCCTTCTCCCTTCTCCCCTCCTTCTCCCTTCTCCCCTCCTTCTCCCTTCTCCCTTCCTTCTCCCTACTCCTCTCCTTCTCCCTACTCCTCTCCTTCTCCCTTCTCCCCTCCTTCTCCCTTCTCCCCTCCTTCTCCCTTCTCCCCCCCTTCTCCCTTCTCCCCTCCTTCTCCCTTCTCCCCTCCTTCTCCCTTCTCCCTTCCTTCTCCCTACTCCTCTCCTTCTCCCTACTCCTCTCCTTCTCCCTTCTCCCCTCCTTCTCCCTTCTCCCCTCCTTCTCCCTTCTCCCTTCCTTCTCCCTTCTCCCCTCCTTCTCCCTTCTCCCCTCCTTCTCCCTTCTCCCTCCCTTCTCCCTCCCTTCTCCCTTCCTTCTCCCTTCTCCCCTCCTTCTCCCTTCTTCCCTCCTTCTCCTTTCTCCCTTCTCCCCTCCTTCTCCCTTCTCAACTCCTTCTCCCTTCTCCCTCCCTTCTCCCTCCCTTCTCCCTTCCTTCTCCCTTCTCCCCTCCTTCTCCCTTCTCCCCTCCTTCTCCCTTCTCCCCTCCTTCTCCCTTCTCCCTTCCTTCTCCTTCTCCGCTCCTTCTCCCTTCTCCCCTCCTTCTCCCTTCTCCCTTCCTTCTCCCTACTCCTCTCCTTCTCCCTTCTCCCCTCCTTCTCCCTTCTCCCCTCCTTCTCCCCTCCTTCTCCCTTCCTTCTCCCTTCTCCCCTCCTTCTCCCTTCTCCCCTCCTTCTCCCCTCCTTCTCCCCTCCTTCTCCCTTCTCCCTTCTCCCCTCCTTCTCCCTTCTCCCTTCTCCCCTCCTTCTCCCTTCCTTCTCCCTTCTTCCCTCCTTCTCCCTTCTCCCCTCCTTCTCCCCTCCTTCTCCCCTCCTTCTCCCTTCTCCCCTCCTTCTCCCTTCTCCCCTCCTTCTCCCTTCTCCCCTTCTCCCTCCCTTCTCCCCTCCTTCTCCCTTCTCCTCTCCTTCTCCCTTCTCCCTCCCTTCTCCCTTCTCCCTTCTCCCCTCCTTCTCCCTTCTCCCCTCCTTCTCCCTTCTCTCCTCCTTCTCCCTTCTCTCCTCATTCTCCCTTCTCCCCTCCTTCTCCCTTCTCCCCTCCTTCTCCCTTCTCCCCTCCTTCTCCCTTCTCCCTTCTTCCTTCCTTCTCCCCTCCTTCTCCCTTCTCCCCTCCTTCTCCCTTCTCCCCTCCTTCTCCCTTCTTCCCTCCTTCTCCCTTCTCCCCTCCTTCGCCCTTCTCCCCTCCTTCTCCCTGCTCCCTTCCCTCCTTCTCCCTGCTCCCTTCCCTCCTTCTCCCCTCCCTCCTTCTCCCCTCCTTCTCCCTTCTCCCCTCCTTCTCCCTGTTAAAGTCAACCCTGTTAAGGTCAACCCTGTTACGGTCAACCCTGTTAAGGTCAACCCTGTTACGGTCAAACCTGTTAAGGTCAACCCTGTTAAGGTCAACCCTGTTACGGTCAACCCTGTTAAGGTCAACCCTGTTAAAGTCAACCCTGTTAAAGTCAACCCTGTTAAGGTCAACCCTGTTACGGTCAACCCTGTTAAGGTCAACCCTGTTAAGGTCAACCCTGTTACGGTCAACCCTGTTACGGTCAACCCTGTTACGGTCAACCCTGTTAAGGGCAACCCTGTTACGGTCAACCCTGTTACGGTCAACCCTGTTACTTTATTTGGCACTTAATAGGCACTTACTGTAGTATTTTCATTTTTTTATGTAGCCTCTTGAGATGGGAAAACGTGTTTTTTATTCAGTTGAACATGTGCTCTTTATGACAATGTAAAAATGTTGTGAAATAAAGCATTTTTTCCCCCCTTCTCACAAAGATGCACTACTCAAAATGCACCTAATTTGTGGAATGACCCAGTTATCACCATCTTCCCACACGTTGGTTGGGTGTGATTTGAATGGCCTCCAAGTGCAGCTGGCTGGCCAGAGATCAAACCACGGCAGCTAGCGGTAATTGCTTTGAGTCAAATGAATATCTGATATGGCGTATTAGCCTGGCACTTTAACCGTCTAATACAGCCCTTTTTAATTGAGATCTGTTTCATTTCCTACTACTTGTTGCTCTCAGGGGCTGATTAAAGGAATTTGTCGGCGTTTAGCTTTTACAACCATTCCAGCTACACACAATCACACACACTGACACACTCACACACACACACACACACACACACACACACACACACACACACACACACACACACACACACACACACACACACACACACAGCACCAGCCGGCCGGCCAGGGTTATGATGTCTTGTGGTTATGCAGAGATAGCCATGGACAGCTGCAATATATATAGCCATAAGAGAGTACATGGCTTCCTGTTGCGAAGTTACTTCATTTGTGTAAATTAAATTTGTTACTACGCTTTTTCTGGGTGTTGAGTTGTAGGTTTTATTAACCAGTCTGAACCCCTGATGGAGTAAACTGTGTGCATTCCTATAAGCCCATGAGAAGCCAGAGGAGGTGTTGAAGTTGGTGTGTGGAGAGGATTTGAGTCGGCAGTGAAGTCTGGGGGTTGGCGGGGGGGGGATTTGAGTCGGCAGTGAAGTCTGGGGGTTGGGGGGGTTGTCTAGATAATGGGTCCAGGGGGTTTTGAGAGAGCCACAAACCTCAAAGCATCATAAATCCACATCAGGCCCTCTAAGGCAACTGAGATGTGTTTATCTTAACTCTAACTAGTGTGTAAGGGAACACTGTGGTGTACATGATGCGTAATAGTATGTCTCTAATGGAATATTTGCTACTATGTGAAAGAGTTGTTTGGGTAATACAATGAATCAGATGAATTGATGATTTTATAATGTACCGTTTGGTTCCCTGAAATGATAGGGAGGATGCTTCTTTCTCCACAGGGTTTTAAATGTTATTTTAAAACAGGCATGTGCAGGGTCACCTCTAGTCCTTCACATGGTGACGGAGATGCTTTAGTTGTGTAGTGAGATATTTATTTTTGCGTGATTGACAGCATGCAAGCCACAGCAGTGTGCCTGTACTCTACGCTAACGCTAGACATCTCTGTTCCTTTTCTTTCCTCGACACTGATAACCTTTCATCAGCCGTTCAGAGGAAACCAGGTGAGTTCTGTTCTGAGGACAAAGGTCACAAGTTAATAAAGGACACACTTTCAGATGGAGTTTATTTTCGACAGATACTACTAGCCTTCAGGCTATACGTAGTAAATATTAATGTAAGACATATATCCATATAAGAAATTAACTGAAATTGCAAATAGAAACTTGTTATATCAATAGGCCCATAGAAATCAATATGATCAGTATTTTAGCAGCGTAGTGGTACTTGATACTTATGACATTTTTTATTCTAAACATTAAGCTTTTCCATGCAGACAGCCATGCCAAAAGCTTTGTTTTTGGTGTTGATAACCATGCTTTGCCTTATAGCAAAGTGTGCCTAATCACACTATAACAGCTGTGTTGGTGTGGTGGTGTCCTTATACTCTATCTCTCCCTCTATCCTTCTTCTCCCTCAAGGCTTCTCACATCTGAAGGCATCTGAGTCAGGTACGCCTCTCTTCTTTTCTCTCTTTTTCACTCATGCCATCACCTGGTTTGGGGGTCCCAAGTGTGAGTTCCTGTGTGCTGCCGCTACCTGCCAGTGTGTTCTGCTGTCATCATATTACTGCAGGGGGAGGATGAGTCTGGAGGATGGGGCTGATTGGCATGTCTTGGTCGGACCGCGCCTCCTCTCCCCCTCCCTTAACAGGACTCTTCCCTACCTCCTGTAACAGGATTCTACACTACCTCCTGTAACATGACTCTTCCCTACCCCCTGTGACAGGACTCTACACTACCTCCTGTAACAGGACTCTTCCCTACCCCCTGTAACAGGACTCTTCACTACCTCCTGTAACAGGACTCTACACTACCTCCTGTAACAGGACTCTACACTACATCCTGTAACAGGACTCTACACTACCTCCTGTAACAGGACTCTACACTACCTCCTGTAACAGGACTCTTCCCTACCCCCTGTAACAGGACTCTACACTACCTCCTGGAACAGGACTCTTTCCTACCCATAACAGGACTCTTCATTACCCCCTGTAACAGGACTCTACACTACCTCCTGTAACAGGACTCTACATTACCCCCTGTAACAGGACTATTTCCTACCCATAACAGGACTCTTTCCTACCCATAACAGGACTCTTCCCTACCTCCTGTAACAGGACTCTTTCCTACCTACTGTAACAGGACTCTTCCCTACCTCCTGTAACAGGACTCCTCCCTACCCCCATAAAATGACTCTATACTACCCACTGTAACAGGACCTACCCCCATAAAATGACTCTATACTACCCACTGTAACAGGACCTACCCCCATAAAATGACTCTATACTACCCACTGTAACAGGACTCCTCCCTACCCCCATAAAATGACTCTATACTACCCACTGTAACAGGACTCCTCCCTACCCCATAAAATGACTCTATACTACCTACTGTAACAGGACCTACCCCCATAAAATGACTCTATACTACCCACTGTAACAGGACCTACCCCCATAAAATGACTCTATACTACCCACTGTAACAGGACTCCTCCCTACCTCCATAAAATGACTCTATACTACCTACTGTAACAGGACCTACCCCCATAAAATGACTCTATACTACCCACTGTAACAGGACTCTTCCGTAATTCCTGTAAGATGAGTCTACACTACCTCCTGTAACAGAACACTTCCCTTCCCACTGTGCACCAACACTGGCCCAGGCGCTATATTAATCCCACAATCCCCACATCCTTGTCAGCATCACAACTCATATTTCTATTAGCAGGGTTGCAGTCAGTGGCACATGACATATACAGGCTCCTGGTCCAATATGATATTACTGTAATTAAATATACAGGGTCCTGCTCAACTCTGATGCTACTGTAATTAATATACAGGCTCCTGCTCCACTCTGATATTACCGTAATTAAATTTACAGGCTCCTGCTCCACTCTGATATTACTGTTATTAAATATACAGGCTGCTGCTCCAGTCTGATATTACTGTACATGATAATATACAGTCTGCTGCTCCAGTCTGATATTACTGTACATGATAATATACAGGCTGCTGCTCCAGTCTGATATTACTGTACATGATAATATACAGGCTGCTGCTCCAGTCTGATATTACTGTACATAATAATATACAGGCTGCTGCTCCAGTCTGATATTACTGTACATGATAATATACAGGCTGCTGCTCCAGTCTGATATTACTGTACATGATAATATACAGGCTGCTGCTCCAGTCTGATATGACTGTACATGATAATATGTGGATGGGGAGAAGATGATCCCATCATGATGCAGTTAATCCAGTTTGTCCAGGGTCAATGTGACTTGGACCTGGACATGAGAGCACTAAGGAGGACGTGAAGGGAGCCTGCTATGTTTCATATATGTAGCATGGAGAGGCAGAAAGTGTGTGTGTGTGTTTGTTCCATGGGAATGCACTGCATCTTCCAGCCTGGCACATGATCTGTTTGCATGTTTCTCGAAGCTTGGCATGACTTGCTAGTTGTTACCTCGTCCTTTCTATGTTAACGCGACTTCAACCTTCCATTCTCTCCTATTTTTCTGCCTCCTGTGCCTCTCAACTCTTCCCTACCCTCCCCTCCTGTGCCTCTCAACTCTTCCCTACCCTCACCTCCCCTCCTGTGCCTCTCAACTCTTCCCTCCCCTCACCTCCCCTCCTGTGCCTCTCAACTCTTCCCTCCCCTCACCTCCCCTCCTGTGCCTCTCAACTCTTCCCTCCCCTCACCTCCCCTCCTGTGCCTCTCAACTCTTCCCTCCCCTCACCTCCCCTCCTGTGCCTCTCAACTCTTCCCTACCCTCACCTCCCCTCCTGTGCCTCTCAACTCGGAACGCCACTCTCCCCCTCTTCCTCGGTGGATCCCCTTTTCTTCGTATCTATAGGTAGAAACAAAGGTACAGCTCTCTTTTCCCTATTAATACTCTACTGTACTCTACTGTACTCTACTGTACTCTACTGTACTCTACTCTACTGTACTCTACTCTGCTGTACTCTACTCTACTGTACTCTACTCTACTGTACTCTACTCTGCTGTACTCTACTCTACTGTACTCTACTCTACTGTACTCTACTCTACTGATCTCTACTCTACTGTACAGTACTCTACTGATCTCTACTCTACTGTACTCTACTCTACTGTACTCTACTCTACTCTACTCTACTGTACTCTACTCTACTGTACTCTACTCTACTGTACTCTACTCTACTGATCTCTACTCTACTGTACAGTACTCTACTGATCTCTACTCTACTGTACTCTACTCTACTGTACTCTACTCTACTCTACTCTACTCTACTGTACTCTACTCTACTGTACTCTACTCTACTGTACTCTACTCTACTAATCTCTACTCTACTGTACTCTACTCTACTAATCTCTACTCTACTGTACTCTACTCTACTGTACTCTACTCTACTGTACTCTACTCTGCTGATCTCTACTCTACTGTACTCTACTCTACTAATCTCTACTCTACTGTACTCTACTCTACTGTACTCTACTCTACTAATCTCTACTCTACTGTACTCTACTCTACTGTACTCTACTCTACTGATCTCTACTCTACTGATCTCTACTCTACTGTACTCTACTCTACTGTACTCTACTCTGCTGTACTCTACTCTGCTGATCTCTACTCTACTGTACACTACTCTACTAATCTCTACTCTACTAATCTCTACTCTACTAATCTCTACTCTACTGTACTCTACTCTGCTGATCTCTACTCTACTAATCTCTACTCTACTGTACTCTACTCTACTGTACTCTACTCTACTGTACTCTACTCTGCTGATCTCTACTCTACTGTACTCTACTCTACTGTACTCTACTCTACTGTACTCTACTCTGCTGATCTCTACTCTACTGTACTCTACTCTGCTGATCTCTACTCTACTGTACACTACTCTGCTGATCTCTACTCTACTGTACACTACTCTACTGTACTCTACTCTGCTGATCTCTACTCTACTGTACTCTACTCTGCTGATCTCTACTCTACTGATCTCTACTCTACTGTACTCTACTCTGCTGATCTCTACTCTACTGTACTCTACTCTGCTGATCTCTACTCTACTGTACACTACTCTGCTGATCTCTACTCTACTGTACACTACTCTACTGTACTCTACTCTGCTGATCTCTACTCTACTGTACTCTACTCTGCTGATCTCTACTCTACTGTACACTACTCTGCTGATCTCTACTCTACTGTACACTACTCTGCTGATCTCTACTCTACTGTACACTAATCTACTGATCTCTACTCTACTAATCTCTACTCTACTAATCTCTACTCTACTGTACACTACGCTGCTGATCTCTACTCTACTCTACACTACTCTACTAATCTCTACTCTTCTGTACAGTACTCTGCTGATCTCTACTCTACTAATCTCTACTCTACTAATCTCTACTCTACTCATCTCTACTCTACTGTACACTACTCTACTGATCTCTACTCTACTGTACACTACTCTACTAATCTCTGCTCTACTGTACACTACTCTGCTGATCTCTACTCTACTGTACACTACTCTGCTGATCTATACTCTACTAATCTCTACTCTACTGTACACTACTCTGCTGATCTATACTCTACTAATCTCTACTCTACTGTACACTACTCTGCTGATCTCTACTCTACTAATCTCTACGCTAATGTACACTACTCTGCTGATCTCTACTCTACTAATCTCTACTATACTATACTGTACACTACTCTACTGATCTCTACTCTACTAATCTCTACTCTAATGTACACTACTCTACTGATCTCTACTCTACTAATCTCTACCCTACTGTACAGTACTCTTCTGTATAGTACTCTGCTGATCTCTACTCTACTGTACACTACTCTGCTGATCTATACTCTACTAATCTCTACTCTACTGTACACTACTCTACTGATCTCTACTCTACTGTACACTACTCTACTAATCTCTACTCTACTAATCTCTACTCTACTGTACACTACCCTGCTGATCTCTACTCTACTGTACACTACTCTACTAATCTCTACTCTACTAATCTCTACTCTACTGTACACTACTCTGCTGATCTATACTCTACTGATCTCTACTCTACTAATCTCTACTCTACTAATCTCTACTCTACTGTACACTACTCTACGGATCTCTACTCTACTAATCTCTACTCTACTAATCTCTACTCTACTGTACAGTAGTCTTCTGTACAGTACTCTGCTGATCTGTACTCTACTAATCTCTACTCTACTGTACACTACTCTACTGATCTCTACTCTGCTGATCTCTACTCTACTGTACACTACTCTACTGATCTCTACTCTACTGTACACTACTCTGCTGATCTCTACTCTACTAATCTCTACTCTACTGTACAGTACTCTTCTGTACAGTACTCTGCTGATCTCTACTCTACTGTACACTACTCTACTGATCTCTACTCTACTGTACACTACTCTGCTGATCTCTACTCTACTGATCTCTACTCTACTGATCTCTACTCTACTGTACTCTACTCTACTGTACTCTACTCTACTAATCTGTACTCTACTGATTTCTACTGTACTCTACTCTACTGTACTCTACTGTACCCTACTCTACTGTACTCTACTCTACTGTACCCTACTCTACTAATCTGTACTCTACTGTACTCTACTGTACCCTACTCTACTAATCTGTACTCTACTGATCTCTACTGTACTCTACTCTACTGAATGTGTGAGAGGGCTGCTCTACACACTGCCGCTGTGCTGCTATGTGTGTATGTGTGAGAGGGCCGCTCTACACACTACCTCTGTGCTGCTATGTGTGTATGTGTGAGAGGGCCCGCTCTACACACTGCCGCTGTGCTGCTATGTGTGTATGTGTGAAGGTGTGTATGTGAGAGGGCAGCTCTACACACTGCCGCTGTGCTGCTATGTGTGTATGTGTGAGAGGGCCGCTCTACACACTGCCTCTGTGCTGCTATGTGTGTATGTGTGAGAGGGCCGCTCTACACACTGCCTCTGTGCTGCTATGTGTGTATGTGAGAGAGGGCCTCTCTACACACTTCCTCTGTGCTGCTATGTGTGTATGTGTGAGAGGGCCGCTCTACACACTGCCTCTGTGTTGCTATGTGTGTATGTGAGAGAGGGCCGCTCTACACACTGCCTCTGTGCTGCTATGTGTGTATGTGTGAGAGGGCCCACTCTACACACTGCCTCTGTGCTGCTATGTGTGTATGTGTGAGAGGGCCCACTCTACACACTGCCTCTGTGCTGCTATGTGTGTATGTGAGAGAGGGCCGCTCTACACACTGCCGCTGTGCTGCTATGTGTGTATGTGTGAGAGGGCCTCTCTACACACTGCCTCTGTGCTGCTATGTGTGTATGTGTGAAGGTGTGTATGTGAGAGGGCCGCACTACACACTGCCGCTGTGCTGCTATGTGTGTATATGTGAAGGTGTGTATGTGAGAGGGCCGCTCTACACACTGCCGCTGTGCTGCTATGTGTGTATGTGTGAAGGTGTGTGTGTGTGAAGGTGTGTATGTGTGAAGGTGTGTGTATGTGTGAGAGGGCCGCTCTACACACTGCCTCTGTGCTGCTATGTGTGTATGTGTGAAGGTGTGTGTGTGTGAAGGTGTGTATGTGTGAAGGTGTGTGTGTGAGAGGACATGAAAGAGAAATGTACATGTGGTTTGAATGTAGGAGTTGTCTCAATGACAGTGCTACCTTCTTCACTGAGCCATTAGCAGTGGGACATAATGGAGGGCGGATGCACCATACTAAATGTTGTATGAGAAGTTTGGAAGCACACAATGGGATTGAACCCATGTTCTATGGAGTGGGAGCTGGATGCGTTGACGACTGTGCCATCCATCCACAATGAGTTAGCAAGGCCAGTCTTAACTAATGGATGTTTTAACCCTATCTCAAGATCCTTAACTTAACCAATCAGAATTAATGCCTGAGCTTAATTAAACTTATCCCAAACCTTAATCGTTAATTTAACCATTCAGAATAAATGCCTGAGCTTAATTAAACCTATCCCAAACATTAATCCTTAAATTAATCAATTAGAAGGTTCCCACGGGAACCTTTCCCCAATACCTGTTGGCATTCTCACAAACAATCACAACATTGTTTCACTAATATATACACCAGAACCTTCCTCACAGCTCTGGTATATACATCTTTTTTAAGGCCTTGCTCACAATTCATTCTGTGGCAGCACAATGACCAAATGATATACTGTATGTGAGGCTCTTGATCATATCTTTAACCATGACACTGATGAGGAGGAGAGTCCTTGTTAAACTTTGACTCAAAGTATTCTGTGATAAAGAGCACAATATGTTTCATCTATATGGGTTAGGGTTAATCTATATGGGTTAGGGTTAATCTATATGGGTTAGGGTTAATCTATATGGGTTAGGGTTAATCTATATGGGTTAGGGTTAATCTATATGGGTTAGGGTTAATCTATATGGGTTAGGGTTAATCTATATGGGTTAGGGTTAATCTATATGTTATAGTCAGAATAATCCATACATTATGCTTTTCTTTACTGTATGAGCTCAGGCTTACAGACCATAGATAGCAAATAGAAGTTCAAAACTTGAAATGTTCACAAGAACTTAAGTTGATAAAAAGATCTAACACAACATTAGTTGATAATATATCACAATGTGACATGTGACATTGATCACAATGTGCTCATAGGCTCTAGTTGTTTTAACGGAATAGCCTGAACTGTTTTTTTCCCAGCTCAGATTTACACAAGAGGGATTCAAGGTAGGTAGGTAGAGCCTATAGGCCTAGTGTTTTAATGTATCCATTCCGGTTCACAGTGCAAACTTTTCTGAGGTCCCCTTACTGAAAGGCCTAGTAATATGTGTACGATACACCCCTAGTTCTGTGCATAGTGATTTTTAAGACTTGTTTCATAATTCATACTGGACCATGTGATATATTCAGTACAGTGCTAATGCCTCTTGACACATTTTGGGTTGAATTACGATTAATTATGAATTTATGAAAACCTTTTTCTGTTCTGAGGGAAATCCTGTACACATTGACTACTCACCTGATATGATTGGTTAAAAGTGCTTTGAGAAAATTCACAGTATATAATCTATACATTGACTGCCAAACTGCTATAGGCATTCCACTTTTACCAAAGTAAAGTATAGTATATCTATGCATCCTGGATCCCCCTGCAGTGCACAGCTGCTTTCCTAGCTCACCTTATTTCACAACGGTGTGCTCACGTAGTGATGACTGCTCATCAAGGCCTAGTAAGGACTGGATGGGAAAGAGAGGATGGGGTGGGGGGATGGGGGGATGCTGACTAGAATGAAATAAAGGGGGATAAAACCATAAGACAATGATGATGTCATAGAAGATAATCAGAGGAACTAAGCACGGAATGCTGAGGATGGTTCCATTCAGTTCAAATTCACACAACAGGGTAATCTACTGTTACTGTACTCCCAATCCGGAATACCTCAGGGAGAATTTAACATAATTTCTAACATAATTTCCCTAACAACTGCAGTATATGTGTACACATTGTGCCTAGAGCGGCTAGAGAGAGAAAGATAAGGTAGAGGGAGAAATAGAGGGTAGAGAGATAAAGATAGGGTAGAGAGAACGATACGGTAGAGGGAGAAATAGAGGGTAGAGAGATAAAGATAGGGTAGAGAGAACGATAAGGTAGAGAGAACGATAAGGTAGAGAGAGAAATAGAGGGTAGAGAGAACGATAAGGTAGAGAGAACGATAAGGTAGAGAGAGAAATAGAGGGTAGAGAGAGAAATAGAGGGTAGAGAGAACGATAGGGTAGAGAGAGAAATAGAAGGTAGAGAGATAAAGATAGGGTAGAGAGAACGATAAGGTAGAGGGAGAAATAGAGGGTCGAGAGATAAAGATAGGGTAGAGAGAACGATAAGGTAGAGAGAGAAATAGAGGGTAGAGAGAGAAATAGAGGGTAGAGAGAACGATATGATAGAGAGAGAAATAGAGGGCAGAGAGATAAAGATAGGGTAGAGAGAACGATAAGGTAGAGAGAACGATAAGGTAGAGAGAGAAATAGAGGGTCGAGAGAGAAATAGAGGGTCGAGAGATAAAGATAGGGTAGAGAGAACGATAAGGTAGAGGGAGAAATAGAGGGTAGAGAGATAAAGATAAGGTAGATAGAGAAATAGAGGGTAGAGAGAACGATAAGGTAGAGAGAGAAATAGAGGGTAGAGAGAGAAATAGAGGGTAGAGAGAATGATAAGGTAGAGAGAGAAATAGAGGGTAGAGAGAATGATAAGGCAGAGAGAGAAATAGAGGGTAGAGAGAACGATAAGGTAGAGAGAGAAATAGAGGGTAGAGAGAACGATAAGGTAGAGAGAGAAATAGAGGGTAGAGAGAACGATAAGTTAGAGAGAGAAATAGAGGGTAGAGAGAACGATAAGGTAGAGGGAGAAATAGAGGGTAGAGAGAACGATAAGGTAGAGAGAACGATAAGGTAGAGGGAGACATAGAGGGTAGAGAGATTAAGAGGATAGAGAGAGAAAGATAAGGTAGAGAGAGAAATAGAGGGTAGAGAGAACGATAAGGTAGAGAGATAAATAGAGGGTAGAGAGAACGATAAGGTAGAGAGAGAAATAGAGGGTAGAGAGAACGATAAGGTAGAGAGAGAAATAGAGGGTAGAGAGAACGATAATGTAGAGAGAGAAATAGAGGGTAGAGAGAATGATAAGGTAGAGAGACTGATTAGGTAGAGGGAGACATAGAGGGTAGAGAGATTAAGAGGATAGAGAGAAAGATAAGGTAGAGATAGAAATAGAGGGTAGAGAGAACGATAAGGTAGAGAGAGAAATAGAGGGTAGAGAGAATGATAAGGTAGAGAGAACGATTAGGTAGAGGGAGACATAGAGGGTAGAGAGATTAAGAGGATAGAGAGAAAGATAAGGTAGAGAGAGAAATAGAGGGTAGAGAGAACGATAAGGTAGAGAGAGAAATAGAGGGTAGACAGAACGATAATGTAGAGAGAGAAATAGAGGATCGAGAGAGAAATAGAGGGTAGAGAGAACGATAAGGTAGAGAGAGAAATAGAGGGTCGAGAGAGAAATAGAGGGTCGAGAGATAAAGATAGGGTAGAGAGAACGATAAGGTAGAGGGAGAAATAGAGGGTAGAGAGATAAAGATAAGGTAGATAGAGAAATAGAGGGTAGAGAGAACGATAAGGTAGAGAGAGAAATAGAGGGTAGAGAGAGAAATAGAGGGTAGAGAGAATGATAAGGTAGAGAGAGAAATAGAGGGTAGAGAGAACGATAAGGCAGAGAGAGAAATAGAGGGTAGAGAGAACGATAAGGTAGAGAGAGAAATAGAGGGTAGAGAGAACGATAAGGTAGAGAGAGAAATAGAGGGTAGAGAGAACGATAAGTTAGAGAGAGAAATAGAGGGTAGAGAGAACGATAAGGTAGAGGGAGAAATAGTGGGTAGAGAGAACGATAAGGTAGAGAGAACGATAAGGTAGAGGGAGACATAGAGGGTAGAGAGATTAAGAGGATAGAGAGAGAAAGATAAGGTAGAGAGAGAAATAGAGGGTAGAGAGAACGATAAGGTAGAGAGATAAATAGAGGGTAGAGAGAACGATAATGTAGATAGAGAAATAGAGGGTAGAGAGAATGATAAGGTAGAGAGACCGATTAGGTAGAGGGAGACATAGAGGGTAGAGAGATTAAGAGGATAGAGAGAAAGATAAGGTAGAGATAGAAATAGAGGGTAGAGAGAACGATAATGTAGAGAGAGAAATAGAGGGTAGAGAGAATGATAAGGTAGAGAGACCGATTAGGTAGAGGGAGACATAGAGGGTAGAGAGATTAAGAGGATAGAGAGAAAGATAAGGTAGAGATAGAAATAGAGGGTAGAGAGAACGATAAGGTAGAGAGAGAAATAGAGGGTAGAGAGAACGATAAGGTAGAGAGAACGATAAGGTAGAGGGAGACAGAGGGTAGAGAGATTAAGAGGATAGAGAGAGAAAGATAAGGTAGAGAGAGAAATAGAGGGTAGAGAGAACGATAAGGTAGAGAGAACGATAAGGTAGAGAGAATGATAAGGTAGAGAGAGAAATAGAGGGTAGAGAGAACGATAAGGTAGAGAGAGAAATAGAGGGTAGAGAGAACGATAAGGTAGAGAGAGAAATAGTGGGTAGAGAGAACGATAATGTAGAGAGAGAAATAGAGGGTAGAGAGAATGATAAGGTAGAGAGAACGATTAGGTAGAGGGAGACATAGAGGGTAGAGAGATTAAGAGGATAGAGAGAAAGATAAGGTAGAGAGAGAAATAGAGGGTAGAGTGAACGATAAGGTAGAGAGAGAAATAGAGGGTAGAGAGAACGATAAGGTAGAGAGAGAGAAATAGAGAGTAGAGAGAGAAATAGAGGGTAGCGAGAACGATAATGTAGAGAGAACGATAAGGTAGAGGGAGACATAGAGGGTAGAGAGATTAAGAGGATAGAGAGAGAAAGATAAGGTAGAGAGAGAAATAGAGGGTAGAGAGAATGATAAGGTAGAGAGAGAAATAGAGGGTAGAGAGAACGATAAGGTAGAGAGAACGATAAGGTAGAGGGAGACAGAGGGTAGAGAGATTAAGAGGACAGAGAGAGAAAGATAAGGTAGAGAGAGAAATAGAGGGTAGAGAGAACGATAAGGTAGAGAGAATGATAAGGTAGAGAGAGAGAAATAGAGGGTAGAGAGAACGATAAGGTAGAGAGAGAAATAGAGGGTAGAGAGAACGATAAGGTAGAGAGAGAAATAGAGGGTAGAGAGAACGATAAGGTAGAGAGAGAGAAATAGAGGGTAGAGAGAGAAATAGAGGGTAGAGAGAATGATAATGTAGAGAGAACGATAAGGTAGGGTGAGACATAGAGGGTAGAGAGATTAAGAAGATAGAGAGAGAAAGATAAGGTAGAGAGAGAAATAGGGGGTAGAGAGAACGATAAGGTAGAGAGAGAAATAGAGGGTAGAGAGAACGATAAGGTAGAGGGAGCCATAGAGGGTAGAGCGATAAAGATAGGGTAGAGAGATTAAGAGGATAGAGAGAGAAAGATAAGGTAGAGAGAGAAATAGGGGGTAGAGAGAACGATACGGTAGAGAGAACGATTAGGTAGAGGGAGACATAGAGGGTAGATAGATTAAGAGGATAGAGAGAAAGATAAGGTAGAGAGAGAAATAGAGGGTAGAGAGATAAAGATAGGGTAGAGAGAACGATAAGGTAGAGAGAACGATAAGGTAGAGAGAGAAATAGAGGGTAGAGAGAACGATAAGGTAGAGAGAGAAATAGAGGGTAGAGAGAACGATAAGGTAGATAGAGGGTAGAGAGAACGATAAGGTAGAGAGAGAAATAGAGGGTAGAGAGAACGATAAGGTAGAGAGAGAAATAGAGGGTCGAGAGATAAAGAGGATAGAGAGAGAACATGACACAGAGACAACTTTAAAATGCTATTTGGAGAACAGCAAAAATGACCCCAGCCATTATCACCTTGGCTGCTGTAGGTTAAATCACCTCAGTCCATTTACAAACACATAGCGTATTAGCTATACAATTGTAATGCTATAACTCAGAAATGGGGAAAATATGAGACCCTGACGCATAGCATCAGTGATGAAATGAAAACATCTGACATTTTTAGACCTGCATTGTTTGTATGTTGATAGCATTTCAATGTCAGCCTGTAAGGAAGATAGGCCCTGTGGAGATGTTCATATTGTAACATACAGTGGTTGTATTTTAATGTCGGCCTATAAGGAGGATGTTCATATCAAAATGTATATATTTGTTTTTTAAAGTTCCTAACTTGTTTGATGAGATTACTACAGATTTCCTATGGGAACCCCACATAGGACCCCGACCCCAAGTTCAGGGACCACTGTACTAACCTCTCTGTGCTTGCTTCTTCTCTCTCTATCTCTCTGTCTCCTCTGCTTCCTTCTGCATGTATTTCAGCCTGCCTCAGCCGCACCACTGAGCTTCACATCACTGTCTGTCTCAGTAGCTTACTCTCTGTAAAGCAAAGTTACTTCATTTAGTAGTGTATTTTTTGTTTTGTTTCCTGAGGTAGGCTCTGTTTAAAGAGATGTCTCTGCATGTAGATTTAAGGAAGTTGCTAACTAGTGAAGGAAGTTAGAGGTAGTTTTTTTTTACCCAATTACTAACTAGAGTAATCCACAGACTGCCAGTCATTGCGCTATCACTGATACCCATAGACTTCTAGTCATTGCGCTAATGCTGTTTAGCATTGGCTAGAAAAACTACCTCTAACTTCCTTTATAATGGACACAGAGACATAAAAACGGTGTCCATCAGTTTACCTGACTCCAGGGTTGTAGATAAAGGGCCAAAATCCTGAAGTATCACTTTAACGTTAGCTTCTTCCTTCATCCTTCTAGTTGGCTAAGTAATACAAGCCAGAAATATAATTCTCTGCCAGCAGCTAGCCACCTGACTGACATATCTATAAGCAACTATTTGCCAGTTGAGCAGTCATTCTCAGAGATTCGTTTTTTTGTTTGTTTGGGGGGGATTTCTATTGACATGGCAGGAGTCGCGGGACGGTTTTAAATTTGTCTTTTGTCTTTTATCTCGCAAACACTGTCTGACGTTGCCTACTTGAGCTGACTGCAAGCTGGGGTATTTCGTTTCACGTCTCAGGCCCTGGGCCTGTGCCTCAAGAGGGCAGATTTAGCCATTTGGGAGAGTGGTGAATCTGCTGCTAAAAAGGCAAATCCAGGAGGCAAATCCAGGAGGCAAATCTGGGAGACGCAGTTAAACATATTGAACAAACCACTGTTCATGATTCCACTCGTTTGCAAAGGGTTAGGCGCAATTAGAACTCAACTAGATCAAGAATATAAGCAATTAGAACTCAACTAGATCAAGAATATAAGCAATTAGAACTCAACTAGATCAAGAATATAAGCAATTAGAACTCAACTAGATCAAGAATATAAGCATTTAGAACTCAACTAGATCAAGAATATAAGCAATTAGAACTCAACTAGATCAAGAATATAAGCAATTAGAACTCAACTAGATCAAGAATATAAGCAATTAGAACTCAACTAGATCAAGAATATAAGCAATTAGAACTCAACTAGATCAAGAATATAAGCAATTAGAACTCAACTAGATCAAGAATATAAGCAATTAGAACTCAACTAGATCAAGAATATAAGCATTTAGAACTCAACTAGATCAAGAATATAAGCAATTAGAACTCAACTAGATCAAGAATATAAGCAATTAGAACTCAACTAGATCAAGAATATAAGCAATTAGAACTCAACTAGATCAAGAATATAAGCAATTAGAACTCAACTAGATCAAGAATATAAGCAATTAGAACTCAACTAGATCAAGAATATAAGCAATTAGAACTCAACTAGATCAAGAATATAAGCATTTAGAACTCAACTAGATCAAGAATATAAGCATTTAGAACTCAACTAGATCAAGAATATAAGCAATTAGAACTCAACTAGATCAAGAATATGAGCAATTAGAACTCAACTAGATCAAGAATATAAGCAATTAGAACTCAACTAGATCAAGAATATAAGCAATTAGAACTCAACTAGATCCAGAATATAAGCAATTAGAACTCAACTAGATCAAGAATATAAGCAATTAGAACTCAACTAGATCAAGAATATAAGCAATTAGAACTCAACTAGATCAAGAATATAAGCATTTAGAACTCAACTAGATCAAGAATATAAGCAATTAGAACTCAACTAGATCAAGAATATAAGCAATTAGAACTCAACTAGATCAAGAATATAAGCAATTAGAACTCAACTAGATCAAGAATATCAGCAATTAGAACTCAACTAGATCCAGAATATAAGCAATTAGAACTCAACTAGATCAAGAATATAAGCAATTAGAACTCAACTAGATCAAGAATATAAGCAATTAGAACTCAACTAGATCCAGAATATAAGCAATTAGAACTCAACTAGATCAAGAATATAAGCAATTAGAACTCAACTAGATCAAGAATATAAGCAATTAGAACTCAACTAGATCCAGAATATGAGCAATTAGAACTCAACTAGATCAAGAATATAAGCAATTAGAACTCAACTAGATCAAGAATATAAGCAATTAGAACTCAACTAGATCAAGAATATAAGCAATTAGAACTCAACTAGATCCAGAATATAAGCAATTAGAACTCAACTAGATCCAGAATATAAGCAATTAGAACTCAACTAGATCCAGAATATAAGCAATTAGAACTCAACTAGATCCAGAATATGAGCAATTAGAACTCAACTAGATCCAGAATATAAGCAATTAGAACTCAACTAGATCCAGAATATAAGCAATTAGAACTCAACTAGATCCAGAATATGAGCAATTAGAACTCAACTAGATCCAGAATATAAGCAATTAGAACTCAACTAGATCCAGAATATAAGCAATTAGAACTCAACTAGATCCAGAATATAAGCAATTAGAACTCAACTAGATCAAGAATATAAGCAATTAGAACTCAACTAGATCAAGAATATAAGCAATTAGAACTCAACTAGATCAAGAATATAAGCAATTAGAACTCAACTAGATCCAGAATATAAGCAATTAGAACTCAACTAGATCAAGAATATAAGCAATTAGAACTCAACTAGATCCAGAATATGAGCAATTAGAACTCAACTAGATCCAGAATATAAGCAATTAGAACTCAACTAGATCCAGAATATAAGCAATTAGAACTCAACTAGATCAAGAATATAAGCATTTAGAACTCAACTAGATCCAGAATATAAGCAATTAGAACTCAACTAGATCCAGAATATAAGCAATTAGAACTCAACTAGATCAAGAATATAAGCAATTAGAACTCAACTAGATCCAGAATATAAGCAATTAGAACTCAACTAGATCCAGAATATGAGCAATTAGAACTCAACTAGATCCAGAATATAAGCAATTAGAACTCAACTAGATCCAGAATATAAGCAATTAGAACTCAACTAGATCAAGAATATAAGCATTTAGAACTCAACTAGATCCAGAATATAAGCAATTAGAACTCAACTAGATCCAGAATATAAGCAATTAGAACTCAACTAGATCAAGAATATAAGCAATTAGAACTCAACTAGATCCAGAATATAAGCAATTAGAACTCAACTAGATCCAGAATATGAGCAATTAGAACTCAACTAGATCCAGAATATAAGCAATTAGAACTCAACTAGATCAAGAATATAAGCAATTAGAACTCAACTAGATCCAGAATATAAGCATTTAGAACTCAACTAGATCAAGAATATAAGCAATTAGAACTCAACTAGATCAAGAATATAAGCATTTAGAACTCAACTAGATCAAGAATATAAGCAATTAGAACTCAACTAGATCCAGAATATAAGCAATTAGAACTCAACTAGATCAAGAATATAAGCAATTAGAACTCAACTAGATCCAGAATATGAGCATTCTGAGATGTGATCAACGTTGGAGAGCTATATTTAGATGTTAATTAATTAATTAATTATAACAAATTACAGAGGAGTTGTGCTCCAGTTAGTATTAGTAACATGTCAACAGCCTGATGGCAGTCAATCAAATCAAACTGTATTAGTCACATGCACCGAATACAACAAGACTTTACAGTGAAATGCTTCCTTACAAGCCCTTTACCAACACTGCAGTTCAAGAAGAGTTAAGAAAATATTTACCAAGTAGACTAAAACAAAAAGTAATAATAAAAAGTAACACAATAAGAATAACAATAATGAAGCTATATACAGGGGGCACCGATACCGAGTCAGTTTGCGGGGATACAGGGAGGATGGGGTCAATGTAAATTGTCCGGCGGAAATTTGATTAATTGTTCATCAGTCTTATGGCTGGGGGGTAGAAGCTGTTAAGGAGCCTTTTGGTCCTAGATTTGGCGCTCCGGTACCGCTTGCCATGCGGTAGCAGAGGAAACAGTCTATAACTTGGCCGACTGGAGTCTCTGACAATATTATGGGCTTTTCTCTGAGCATCAGCATTTGTGGGTTCGATTACAGGCTCAAAA